>NW_015386470.1:69059-92050 GCF_001527695.2 Protobothrops mucrosquamatus
TCGCCCAGGCGCCGCAGCATGATACCGTGGTCCACGGTATCAAAAGCCGCTGAGAGGTCCAAAAGAACTAGGACAGAGGAATAACCCCTGTCCCGGGCCCTCCAGAGATCATTCACCAGCGTGACCAATGCCGTTTCCGTGCTGTATCCCGGCCTGAAGCCCGACTGGAGCGGGTCCAGATAGACTGTTTCCTCCAGGTACCGAGGGAATTGCTGCGCAACCACACTCTCAACAACCTTCGCCACAAAGCGAAGGTTGGAGACCGGGCGATAGTTAGCCAATACATCTGGGTCCAGGGAAGGCTTCTTAAGGAGGGGCCTCACCACCGCCTCCTTTAAGGCTACGAGGAAGGCACCCTCCCGTAAAGAAGCGTTTATAATTCCCTGGAGCCAGGCTCGTGTACCCTCCCAGGCCGCCAGTACCAGCCAGGAGGGGCACGGGAGGGGCACATATATGTATGCATGTATAATATCACAGCTGTGTCCGCATAATTCATTAAGCTAGGCATTTGCTCATTCTTAGTTTACTAAATAGATTCCAGCTGCATGTATTCAAAGAGTCAATTGCATGTTGACCTTGCATGTTATGTAACTTTATTTGCCCCACATCAACTTGATTCTCTACTGGTGATAGCAAAACCAAACCACAACTTTTTAATCAGGCATGACTAATGATAGCAAATCATATCGTACTTTTGGTCTCTGGAATTACATTGTTACCTGTTGCTACTACTCCTGTAGTTTCCTAAACTGTCAATCATCTGGTTGTCAGGCTCTCTGACACCTAACTCTGTGCTCTGTTCTCTCTCAATCTTTCCATCCTGTAACCTTGTGACTTTGCCAATAGATTGTGATTAGATAGTAAGGGCCATCCGTATACCAGGACAGACCTTTTCCTACCCTCTATGATGTTTTAGGCAACTGACAATTTGGGGTGGGAGAGGATGCAGCTGTTTTACTATCAAAGTTTGCAGCAGACTAGATAATCAAAGCAACAGATGGCACTAGAGTTTGATAGCGGGTTTTGATGTATACCAGGATGAGATAGAGTCATTTGTTTCACCTTGGGTATATGTCAATCTGTTCTAAATTACCCCAACTGCCCTTGGGATTTAGGCATCATTCCAACACACAGCACATCCTTATACTGTTTACCTGAAAGATTGAGAGAAAACAATATTGTCTACATTCACTTAATAAGAAGAGGCAGTTTTAGTAATATTTTTGCTGTCTTTTCCTCTTAAAAAGGAATTTTTAAAATTAATATTAACGTAATAATGCAGATTTCTTTTAATCTGATTGTATTAAAAGGTGTGTGAATTTGTAATCCATCCTGAATTTCAAGCATAGAATTCTTTCTATTTCATCCTGCAAATCATTCTACATTAGAGATATTTCTTCTACAATGTCCAGTTATTAAAGATGCACATGCAGATTTGAAGGTGCTATTTTTTTTAAGGAACATGTTTTTTTCCAAAATCAGAGATCATGGAAAAGCTTGAATTAAGACTTTATGAGGAAAGAAACGATAGTCTATAGGTTGTCTGAAGGAAGAGCTGATTGTTAGTGTTTTCCATTCAACTCGATTCTTGCAGAGACCTGAGAGTTATTCAGTGAGGTTATCTGTGCAGTACAGTGTCTTTATTTTCTATGCTTTTTGCTGCAGAGAATCTCCATGGAATTGGGGGGGAAAAGCACACAACTTTCCCAGTTACAAAACTCTCCTGAAAAATAGGAAACAAAAGCAACAAAGGCTAGGTGTATTCTTAAGTCTCTAATTCTAACTCTTGTTCCTTGGATGGTGCTTAGAATTAAATTGATTGTGGTAAATAAATATAAATAATATTAAGAATACATGTATCAAAAAATTTAAGAAGTGATTGCAAACCATTTCTCTTAAATGGTATAGGGCAGGGCTTTTCAACCGGTGGTATGTGTACCACCGGTGGTACTTTAGGACCTGGCAGGTGGTAGACAACCCCTAGCCAAGTGTAGTGGGGGAGGGAACTAGCTAAACCGGTGCCACACAGACCTGGAGGAGACCAGCTGGAGCTGCAGAGCTCAGCAGAAACCCCAGGATCTGCATGCGTGGCTGCATGCCGATTGCAGCTTCTGGCACACCCAGAAGAGAAAATGAGGAAGAGGAGGTGGAGAGAGGAGAAGCTATAAAAGGAGCAGGTTTTGGTGGGAGAAAAAAAACATGGAGAAAGAGAGAGAAGAGAAGAGAAGAGAAGAGGCTTTTGTTAGCGAAGTGGTGAGGAGAGAGCAAGCAAGCGGCCTTTATGAGCGAAGGGTGAGTGAAAGAGCGAGCGAGGGGCTTTTGCGAGCAACGTATGAGTGAATGGAGCGAGTGAGAAGCTTTTGCGAGCAATGTGTAAGTGAATGAGAGCAAGAGAGAAACTTTGGCGAGCAATGTGTGTGAATGAGAGCAAGAGAGAAGCTTTTGCGAGCAATGTGTGAGTGAATGAGAGCAAGCTAGAGGCTTTTGCTAGCAAAGGGTGAGGGGGGGTTGTAAACAAAGAGTGAGAGAAAAAGGCAAAAGTGAGAGGGAGAAGGGAAAAAGAAAAGAAAAGGCATTGACTTCTGAGTTCCATTGTTGCAGTATGAAGGAAGCATTAACACTGAACCTCAACTTTTTACTTTTCCATAATATTATAAACTACCCATTTCTATAACAACAAATGCATCTAACCCGTAAAGCCCAAAATCCCCCCTTTTTTTTAGTCATCAAGTTTTTGACACCTTGCTAAGCACTGGTGGTACTTGAATATTGTCATGTCCTAAAAGTGGTACAATCTGTGAAAAGGTTGAAAAGCCCTGGTATAAGGTATAGGGTTTCCTGCTTGAGCAGGAAGATCCAAGGTCCCTTCCACCTCTGTTATTTTGTTAAAATCAATCAATGCAGTGATGTGAATTGGGTGGGGTTGTGAAGCATTATGCGTTTGACTGTCTGGGCCATTCATCTGCTTGGTACAGAAAACATATAGCAGACTTTGGAACTGTCCCAGATAAAATGGCTGCACAGAAAGGATAGTGATGTCACAGGAAGGGAAAGGTTTTTTTTTTTAAGCCTTTAAAAATGGTGGGAATTAAGGATGAGAATGGGAACAGAATGCTTTTGGGAAGAAACTTGTAACCTTCAAAACTTTACAACCCCATCTCAGCCCCAAAATTAGATTTCTGAAATTTCAGGGCAAAATTCATTTTGACAGTGCATTTGGCATCATTTGATAGGAAGCTGGTGCAATTTGTCATTCGGTGCCCTCTCATTTTATTTGGGGGGGAGAATCTCTAAAAATCATAGCCCTGAACCATAGTACTCAAAGGAGTTAGGGGCAAGGACCAGACTGACCTCATCAGCATCACGCTGCAAGCTCATTCTTTTTCTATCGGTATTATGTTGCATCATAAAATCTGTCCCTTCTGCTGCAACATCACAACACATGTAGAAAAGTAGTGGAGCTCATGTCATCACACCACAACACTGTTGACACACCTTGACCCTCCTTGTTTTCCCTGCAGACACTACTCCCTCTGAAAATCAGCCATATTGTCACCAAATTTCAAAGTGATGATATCGGAGTCGGGGGCCTCAAATGAAGTGCTGAATTTATGACCTCATTAAAGTCTTTGTCAGCCAGAGCTCTTTTGGGGTGACCAAACTAGGATTTCTTTGGGCTTTATTCACTTTCTCAGCTTTCCGCTTATATGGGCAGCAGTAAATTTGCTCGATGTATTATTTAGAACTGTAGGCCTCTCCTATCAAGTGGGAATTCAACTTGATTCACAATTCTCTGAATATGGCCTCAAGGCTGACTAATATAGATTCAGTTCTGCATGACTTCAGCAATGAATGAATGGGTGCCAGGCTAAGACCTTCAGGCCCTTAGGCTTAACATTCTTAAGAGTAGAGAATAGTTAAATTACAAAAGTTATTTTATCTGTGTGCTTCTTTTTCCTATCTTCTTTTTCCCATCCCTATGCTATTACATTTCACTTTGGTAGCCTGAATTTGTTGTCCTTTCTAACTACTCTTGACATAGAGGGTCCTTCCTAAAAGTTGCTTTAAGGTGCATCGCTTCAGTCCTTGAATAAGTTGTAAACACCTCTGGTGTAAAGCCCTATCCTGTCTCAGGGAGAAGCCTGGGATTTAATGTGGGGTAAGCAATTCCCCTGGCTTCATTTCATTGTACAATGACTTTACAACTCCCCACCCCACCCCCAGATGTCTCTTGAGTCCCACCAAGAAGAGATGTTCAATATGTTCAGGGGGGGGGCAGTGTTCTGTTCTGTGCGCTGGTAAGGCATTGAAACGAGGCAGGAGTAACAACAGATGCTTCTTTATTTAAGCTTCAACAGAACAACACAAAATGGCGCTGATCCCTTTTATAACTTTTGCAGGGAACAGCGTCAGTCAATAAAAGCAATGTATTTTCCCGCTCTGCACAAGCGCAATAGGCTGGAGACAGCCTGTCTGGCCCAGGCAGGCCACGTGGTCTGCCCGGGTCTCTCTGCAGCATCCTGCACCTGCTCTGTCAATCACAGGCCCAGGACATAACAGGCAGGGCACTTCTTGTCTTTCAAACTGTCATTCCAAGGGAAAGGGGAGATGGTGGAGCAGTAATAGACAATTGTTAATGCTCTTGAGGCTATGCAAACATTTTCTGGGAATCCGTGCAAAAACCAGATGGCTTATGGTGCTCCTACTTCTCTGCAGTTTAATACTGCAAAGCATTGCAATTTGGCTAAAATAAGTTTCAAATAAAATGTAGTTTAACAAAACAAGAGAAAGAGAATTCTTACTAATGGGATAAATTATTACCATATTCTTCTTGTAATGCAGAGAGGCCGGGGGATGACACAGAGGAAAAATCCCACCAGGGGAGTCTTAATACTTTTAAGCCATCCTATTAGTCATATTTTGTCCGCAAGTAATTAAAGAATCTGGATACAAAAATATCCTGTATACTTGGAGTCTTGCCAAGTTGCTTTGTCCCATCTCTTATCATGCTTGTCCATTTGGGATTCTTTCATAAGCTTTGTTATATTCATCATGCAGATTAACAGTGCTTAACTGTGAATACCAAACTTTGATGCAGTGGAGTGGGAATTGCTTGAGTAAACAAAATCAAAAATAAATGGAAGCACAGCTTTGAATCAAAGTGCACTCCAAACTTGTTTTAATTTGCAAAGGTTAAAAGCAAATGCTGCTCTTGCCTGGGGACAGAACTTCAGGAAAGCACACAAGGCTGATTTACAACAAAGGCAAGGAGGATAACCAGAGAGAGGGAAATTTGATTTCCTACTGCTGAATTCAGCCTTATTTAAATTGATTTCAGTTTCATGATGCTTAACGAGAGGGTTGTGCTAGGCAGGTGGCAAGTATTAGAGCAAAAGGCTTTGATGCAGTGGTGGGATTCCACTTCCGCAGAACCTGTAGCTAATTTTTTGTTGCTCAGGCCCAGAATGGACTTCCGGAAGGAGCATCCACACAGAGAACCGGTTGTTCACATATTTGAATCCCACCTCTGCTTTGATGATAACAACATCTCACTTTCTCAGATTTCTAGCACATTGGTATTAATGTAGGACTAGCATATCTAAAACATTCCAGAAAACCATTAACTGGTAGCAAAAACAAACACTAAATCCTACCTCTCTGTTCCCATCTAGTGCTTGCCCATATATTTGCAGCCCAGCTATAATAGCTTTCCTATTTGACAACGATGCAGTCACAATGATAAAAACAGGCAAGTCTTTAATGAGACTTCCTTTAGATGATGATAAACTTTACTGCTATGAAGTTTAGATTTTTATCCTTTGAATCTTTTGTTTGCAAATCACTTTATTGACAGTACAGTATGCAGCTGAATAAAAATCAAATGTAGAAGCTGCTCCATCCATAGCAGTAAATTTTGCTCAGCATCATAAATGGTATGTACTTAACAACTAATAAAAAATGGCCCATGTTTTCCTCTTTTTTTAAAAAAAATAGATGAAAAAAGTGCCTTAAAGCTCCTACAAGACCTAAAGCTTATTTTGGTCCTAGACCTCTTGAAACATGAAAAGATTCAACACTTACCTACCCCTCACAGAATGGGATACTGAAACTGTAAAAGGAATGCTCAGGAACTACATGTAATCCAGATGGGCTTTAGATATTTTGCATCCAATCTTTTCAGAAGTTTGAAGGGCATCACTAGTATCTTGAAATTAAGCACATGGACATGTTGAGAGCATCTGGAGTGAGTTACTAAAAGGACAATTTATATGAGGCAATAAGCCCAATGAATTCCTTCAATATTTGAAGCCAACTTTCTTCCTCATCCCCAAATTTTTATTAAAGATTTTAATTACAATAGTAAAAGTAAATACAAACTACACTCAGAAAAAGGAGAAATAGAAAGAAGAAAAGTGCAAAGAAAGAAAAAAGAAGAAAAGTAAAAGAAGAAAGACAGAGAAAAGAGTATGTACAGAAGTGACTTCTGATCTTCAACATCTGTATTTCTGTGAGCTTTGTTTATAAAAGGAAAGCTACTTCTTTTTACATGGAATGAAATGAAACATTGCTTCAAAAAGAAGCGATCGTGAAGAATTGTCAAAAATTAGCAGATTTTTTTTTAAAAAAATAAACGCACTGATTTAAAAATAGTTTGGGATACAAGAAAAGCTTTTATTAGATGCTGTTTTATACAATATAATGCTGAACTGAAAAAGATGAAGCAAAATAAAACATGTTATTTTGCATGACATAAAAAGAAAAAAAAAAGAATTAAAGAAATTGCCAGAAAAGATTGGTATTTCTCATCAAATTAAATTTTTACAGCATCAGCTATCAGTACTACCAGTAAAAGAAATGGAAATAAAAACAAACTATTCAAAGCAAAAAAAAAAAAAATTCAAACAAACCAGGGAAAGGGCTAGCAAATAAATAAATACATAAATAAATAAATAAACAGAAAGCACACATTATTGTTAATGGAGATCCAACAAAAACCATGTGAAATACAAAAAAGAACAAGACAGAACTACCACTGTCTCCCTTTTGGTTCATTTTGGTTCCTAGAATTTTGAATAGAGACATGAGACAGGATGAGAGGATTGTGGGAGTAAAAATTTAAAAGGGGACTTGTGACTTAAGAGTTTTTGCAGATGATTTGGTACATGTTTTAGAAGATCCTTTGGAGGGAATTGAAATATTAATGGGAAAATTAAAATAATTTAGTGCATTAACAGGTTTTAAGATTAACAAACAAATAACAAAGATGTCAACACAAAAGTATGAAGATACAAGACCAAACAGAATTGATGAATAAATATCTTCTGCAGTTAAAATGGTCGGAATCCTGTTTGCTAGCTACTTACTTCTCTGTCTTTCCAACTTTCTTGATGCCAGTTCCTTAGTCCATTTTAATTTCCTCTTCCTTGCTCATGAGAAACTTTTTAGCATTAGTTTAATATTTAATTTCTGTTTTCTAAGTAAAAACTTTGATTTTGTATTACACTTAACTCTGTTATTTCTTGCATATATCTCCAACCTATCAGAATCTAACAAGAATGTTTAATTTTTATTTTTGTTTACCAGTATACCAATAGTTTTGTATCATTTATATTTTCTCTACCTATTCATTCAATTCATGAATAAAATCTTGATTGGTACAGACCAAAGACAGAACCTTGTGATATCCATATAATATCCTCCTACAGTTTGATGTAGATTCTGAGTTTGATTTTCAAACCAACTTCTACCCATTTTATTTTTCAGATTTTCCTAAGCCTTCTACTGTTTCCTCTCTATTGCTTCATTGGAATTATTTGTGTCTGCATTTTTAGTATTCCATTCTTAGGAATGCTTACACAACTTGTTTTACTTTTTCCATTTGTCTTTACTGCCATGGAATCATACTCATCATTGCTTTCAATTTATTTCCTGCAGAATTCCTGCTAATTCTGCTTTATTGACTAAGTCTTCCATTTTAGTTAGTGTCAAGCCAAGGACAGTTGATTTTGCTTCTAGAAAACAGAAAGTTGTCAGCAGTTGGAAGGATTATGCTTGGCAAAATTTGTCTCCCAACAGATGGGATCATTTAAGTCCCCAATCACTACCACTTCATGTCTTTTTGAAAGAACTGCAGTTTGATTCTGGAAAGCATCATTACCTTATCCTTGTTTGGGAATGATACCATTAATTTTATGCTTTCATTTACTCCTTCACACAATTTAGTCCAGATGCTCTGTACACTATTGCCAGTTTAATTTGCTTGGATTTTTACACATTCTCTTAACATGGAATGCAACTCCTCCCATTCAATTGTTCCTGTTCCTTTTGAAGAAAGTGCACTCTTCAACTGCTACATTCCAGTCATGTTTCAGTTATACCTATTAAATCATATTTACCACCCTTCATTAAGAGTTTAAGTTCATCTTGTTGATTTACTTTGAACATGAATTTAGGCTAAGAACCTGATGACCCAATGTTCACATTTATTCCCACTAAGTAATTTAATAAGGCCCATTATAAAAACATGTCCACATCCTTCTATACTGCATAAATCTTTATCTGGAGTGTTATAGGATTCACTTTAAAGTCCATCTAATTCTTCAGTCAAATACATACTAGACCTCGTGAAGTTCAGTCTATCCAGATAACTGAGACAATGGTCGTAAAAACAAATTTCTCTTCTGTTTTTTATCAATACCATTTTTGAAATCCATCATTCATCTAAAATATTCCTACCATTTTAAGTTCTCTTAGTTGTTTGTTTATTTTGACCTTAGTACCATCCAGTTCCAAGCCAAATTTGAGTGGTTCACAGTACAAAAGCAACACAAATGCAATCAAATAAACAGAAATATAATAATACATGAAACAGCAAATCCGGGGAACTACATCAGAATGTATGTATTCTGATGTAATAAACATATCTAACATGGGGGTTCCATCCACCCTACTCCAAGGCCTAAGAGAAGAGTTGGGTCTCTAAAGTCCTCTAGAATTCCAACAGGGTGGGAGCCATCCAAATCCCAAGGGGCCTTTATTTCATTCTTGAACTTCTTGTCTAGCTGTTCAGATTTTATGGTGACACAGTTTTGCTGCTTTGAACAATATTATTTCATTCCACCTTGATTAGCAAGAGGGATAACTGTCAAAGGACGAAAAAAAAAATCACATTTCCAATTATGGAGGGAGAACATGGTTCAACATAAGAAAGGAAGTGCAAATAAATCCACTCAATTTATTTGTTTCCTCATAAAAAATAAATGATCAATTACCACGACTTTTCTATTTGTTTTATATACTAAGTATTCCTTCTACTACCTCCACCAACTTCAGTTTGCTACTGTTAGAAGTAAGTCTTCATCCTGGTTCATCCAAGCCGGGAATAAATAAGCAAACATGGCGACTGCTTTGGGAAGAAGGTTACAGTTTATTGCAGAAGAAAGATGGTCCTTGCAAGAAGGAGCAGAGGAGAAGAAATAGAAAAAGCACATGGGTAGAAGGGCTTTTATACCCCCTCCAGCCCTGCTTAGAATAGTTTCCTGTTCCTGTGGCATGAACTTTGAGGATATTTCTGAGTGTTTTTCTAGGCCTTGATATATGTGGTTTAATCCCATTATCATATCCTGCTTCCCAGGTGATGGGGCTAATGACTCCTAGAGTTTGGGTGGGGCATGCAGATTTTCTCTTTGTCTTCTTGATTGCTCTGGCTTCAACTTTCTAATGGTTTTACATCTGCATTTGTATGGGGTTAGGTCTTGCTTGGGGCAGAGAGATTTGGAGCCAAAGTTGGTTTCTGCTTTTTAAAATAATTTTGAGGAAATATATATTTCTGCCCTTTTAATATTTCCTTCTCTGGGGCTCTGACTTCCCACACTACTTTTCTGCTTAACTCTACTACTGACCCCTTGCTAGTTTTCAATACTTGGTTGCTTGCTTAGAAAGCTGACTGCCTTATATTCCTCCTACAGTTATCTATAACAGCTTCTACTTGCTCAAAAGGAAAAAAATACTCATCCACTTTAGGCAACTCTGGGGCCACCACCTTTGCAATATGTAGCTGTTATTAAGCTGCTTCTAGCTAAATGAAAATCTTCACATTTTTTTCTCAAGACTAGTTATAAATTATTTAAGTAATTTGGAATTTATTACTTTGCCATTCAGAATGAATGAAAGTCTGTAGGATTATCCTAAATGAGTATGATAGACAGGAATTGCAGATAAAGAATGAGGTCATTTAAATGTGAACATTTAGAATAGGCTTGAAATCAAGAGATAAAAAGCTTTATTTGATTCAAGAGTACAAATGGTGGGTACAATCCTGACAAATTGAAAGATGTTGCCACAAATTCAATAAATAAATTGTTTTAATGATGAATTCTTTTCCATTGGCAACCAGATAGGATATTATGCACTGGGAAGGAAGGAAGCTGGGAAAAGCATCTCCAGTTAGACATATCACAACACTGATTCAAATTTGCTACAACAAATGTGTTTATTATATGGAGCACATTTTCAATTATCGATTATAGAAGCTGAAACCTAGAGTTTGCCCTAATTTTTTATTATTTCTTCCCTGATATTATATTAGAGGCTGCATCACCATCTGTTGTGGATTCTTGTCCTCAAATTTCTAGCCAGAGAAATGAACTTGATGGTCTAACTGGCTCCATCCAACTATATTTCTCTATTTATTGAAATGCAAATAACGTGGAAGTGGAAAGGTAGCAATTTCTGTTTAAACCTTTTTGCTTCCAGAACTGACTCTTTCTGTTCTGTGCATCCTTATTATTGTATCATTTGATAAAATGTTAATTTTCATATTTCCTGTCAAAGTAAGATTAATTTAATTCACCTATTGGACTATGCCATAATGAGGTTTGTTCAATTTTTGCTTAGTGTACAATACAAACCCAACCACATGTGCTCTTGGTTTAGCACAATGAATAACCCAGATCATTACTGATTTTCAGCCCTTATTATGTGTAAATAACGGTACAAAGCAAGGTCTCATCTTGAAACACACTTTTGATTCATTTACTATGGAGGTTTTTCATGTATTTTCATTCATAAAAGTTTGCATGAGAAGAAAAATGAAATAATTTTGGGATGGAAATAGTAGTTTTAATTCTTTTTCTATAATAATATTTATTATTATTATAAATAATAAGAGGCAGTGAGTTAACAATCATGCTTGTAGCCATCTTTTTTCATACTAGGTTAAGCATAATCATTTCCTTAAGCATTAATTCTCATTTTATATTGTCTAAACCTCTTAACTATGTAAAAGCTCTGTTAATCACTCTAATTTTTCAGCACCTTTCTTAGGGCATATCCACACTGCTCCTGTCCTGTGATCATGGCAGTGTGACTCTAAGCTGGCTTTAAAAAAAATCCTGTCCAGACTGAGACACTTTTTTGGCAACAGCTTTCAAAGTCTTCCTTTTGCACTATTTCTCTTCTGCTGTCTCTTGCTGTGTCTTTGTTCCAAGAAAGCAATTGCCGATCGCTTTCCTTTCTGTGGGTGGTATTCCAGACATAAATATTTTAACATATTGTATGCTAGTGTGCATTTTGATGCTTTTACCTTGTATATACAATTAATTTGATGTACAGAGTTCTCCCGAGACCTTGCTCCAATAGCCACACTTTAATGAGATAAAGCAAGTAGATTGTAAAATAAGATGTAGCTGACGGCCAGAGTTTTCATTTCATTATTATATGCATGTGGCTCAAGACACAGTGGTTAGATTCTCACATTACACTAAGAATTAACTTATGGGTTATACGTCCAAATGTTTGATTTACTCATCATGCTAAACCAAAGTCAAACAAACAAAATTATAGTAAAATAATAATAATAGTAGTAGTAGTAGTAGTAGCAGCAGCAGCAGCAGCAGCAGCAACAACAACAACAACAACAACAACAACAACAATAATAATAATAATAATAATAATAATAAAGTTGGAAGGGACCTTGGAGGTCATCTAGTCCAATCCCCTGCTCAGGCAGGAAACCCTATACCATTTCAAACAATGGCTATCCAGTCTCTTCTTACAAACTTACAAACTTACAAGTGTTGGAGCATTTACAACTTCTGGAGCCAGGTTGTTCCACTGATTAATTGTTCTAACTGTCAGGAAATTTTTTTCTTAGTTCTAGATTGCTTCTCTCTTTGGCTAGTTTCCACCCGTTGCTTCTTGTCTTGCCTTCAGTTGCTTTGGAGAAGAGCTTGACTTCCTTTTCCTTGTGGCAGCCCCTGAGATATTGGAACACTGCTATCATGTCCCCCCCTTGTCCTTCTCTTCATTAAACTAGACATACCCAATTCCGGCAAATGGCTGTCCAATCTCTTAAAGACTTCCAGTGTTGGAGCATTCACCGCTTCTGGAGACAGGTTGTTCCACTGGTTAATTGTTCTAACTGTCAGGAAATTTCTCCTTAGTTCTAGGTTGCTTCTCTCTTTGATTAGTTTCCATCCATTACTTCTTGTCCTGTCTTCAGGTGCTTTGGAGAATAGCTTGACTCCCTCTTCTTTGTGGCAACCCCTGAAATATTGGAACACTGCTATCATGTCACCCCTAGTCCTTCTCTTCAATAAACTCAATTCCAGCAACCGTTCCTTATATGTTTTAGCCTCCAGTCCCCTAATCATCTTGCTCTTCTCTGTACTCTTTCTAGAGTCTCAACATCTTTTTTACATCATGGTGACCAAAACTGGATGCAGTATTCCAAGTGTGGCCTTATCAAGGCGTTGTAAAGTGCTATTAACACTTCAGGTGATCTTGATTCTATCCCTCTGTTAATGCAGCCTAGCACTGTGTTGGCTTTTTTGGCAGCTGCAGTAATGCCAGGCACTGCTTAATTAATTAATTGTCTTTGTAAATTTAGGAATTCTGTAATATATCAGTCTTGCAAAGTAATTCTTTGTATACAGCTATCTTCTTTCATTTTATGGTGTTTCCCTTTTATAAATTGCTGCTAGTATGTTTAGGCATCTTATACCTAAGCTGCAAAAATCTGAGCCACCGTTAGATTTCATTTTAGACTCATTTTAATTTTTTCTTTTCATTTATGTTCATCAGATGTTTGCAGTCCAAATATGATTTATTTATCTTATGCTTTGCATTAGAAAGTTTTGTACTATTTTATTATGATTTCTGACACAATGAGTGGCCAGTATAGGGCCCCACAAATTAAATGTAAAGAAGAACAAATATCAGCAAGTGTTGCAGGCAAAAGAAAACTCAGGGCCGTATAAGTTGGAAACATGCGGAAGAGGCCTTCATCCTACAGTGGATACACAATGGCTAAAATGATGATGATGATGAAATGTGTAAGAATCTCTCTGTCTGTTTCTCTTTCCATTTTTTTCTGTTCAAATGCTGAATTCCATTTACAAAAATGAATTTTCTATGCCAGAATATGCATTGAACACCTACGACGCCTTATCATATCATATCATATGCAAGTCCCCTTTTACTGAATAAAGTCTTCTGTATAATGGAGGAAGTGGCATCTAAATAATTTTCTCTGACATTGCTCTGGATTGAATCAAGGGAGTATTGCTAGTTTATATAAAATCCCTTTAATTGGGGTGACTGACAAACACAAATCCCTAAATGACAGTAGATGGCTTTAAGATGTAATATAAAAGGCATCAACCTGCATTGTATACAATAATTTCTTTCTAAATTGGAAGTACTTTCCTTGCAAATAGTCAGAAAAGTTTTCTTTTGCCTGGTTGCATTTGAAAAACAGGTGGACGGCAAGCTGCTCAAAATTGCTTTATCCACATGCCGCTGTTCAATGGCTGTGACAAATCAAACTTTAGAATTCTCTGATATAGTTGTAATGCTGGCCTGCTTAGCGGCTATATTAACAAGGAAAAGTTGATTGGAATTGGAGCAGGAGGGCTGTATTAATCAACACCATCTTATGTTGCCTTAGAGAAGAGGAGTGTAAATGTAATGATGTACCCTTTTGAGTGACTGTGGGGGGGGGGGGGTTCCCAGTAAGTGAAAGAACCTCAGCTTTTTACATGATACAGGTTGAAGAAAACCACAGCATCCACAAGAATCCTAAATGCACTATTTTATTTGAAGTCTAGTAAGAGCTTACCAATGCCCAGTAAAGAACCAGACTACATGCTACTCTGCCTCTTTGTCCTTCCCTGTTGAGATGATGTTGGAAAAGGGGTCATGTTCAAACCCAACTTCTGCTTAGTGCCTTAAATGCATGGGCAACAGTCTCTCAGGAACAGACCTAAGTGGCAACTATATATATTCTTGATAACCAGGCAAAGACAAATAAAATAACACCCTGTTCTTTTAGCATTATCTATTGCAGTGGTTCTCAACCTTTTTAATGCCGCGACCCCAACCGGTCGTAAGTCGAGGACTAAACCGGTGGTAAGTTGAGGACTAAACCGGTGGTAAGTCGAGGACTACCCAACCGGTGGTAAGTCGAGGACTTTCCCTGCCCGGGAGCGCCGCGCATGCGTGGTTCCGCCCCCTGCGACGGCCGAGGCGTAGCTGGCAAGCGGCAGAGACGGAGCAGGCCGACCACCAGCTGGCCCAGCTCAAGGGAGGTAAGGCACCCGCCGGAAAAGGGGAAAAAATGGCGGACAGCCTTGCTTGGCGACCCCCGTGAAATGGTCGATCGACCCCAAATGGGGACGCGACCCATAGGTTGAGAACCGCTGATCTACTGGGTCCCAAGCCACCCTTGATCTGTTTCCCATCTGAAAACCCATGTCTTCATTATATTAGCTTTATTAATGTGTCTTCTCTGAAACAATTTTGATTTAAAAACCTGGATGTGCACTAGTTGACAAATATTTACTTTCTGCTATCATCTAGTGTCCATCTTACAATCTAGTTACCAAAACCATGTCTAATTTGTAAAGAAGCCTTATATCTCAAAGGAGGCATACTTCTTCTGCCTTTCTTTTGCTTCTGGATCCTTGCTGGATTCTCCAGCCATTTGCTAATTGTTCAGAAGTATGTTGAAAATATCTTTCAGTTGTTTGCCCTTCCCATTCCTATGCGGCCTCAGATGATGCTTCACTTTTTCTCTAAACAACCATCAGCCATAAATGCCTTGATTGAAAGTAGCTCAAAAGCTCAAATGCTTACTTGACATATTCATTGTGGACTGATCAAAATGTGGTAATGCACCATCCCAAATGTATTGGTCATCAGCAACTTCCAAATCCTATTGATATCTTAAACTAAACATGTGACTTAATTTCAATAGTTTAACAGTCACCTAAGTCTGCATAGTCTTAAACTATATTCTTCTAGATTTAAAAATTGAAGGGTTTTTATAGCATTTTCATAAGCTTTGTTCTTAAATTCAATAGATAAAAATATCTATTCTTAGACATGTTTGGACTGAAGGAAAGAAGATTATTGAGAAGGAAGTTAGTTAGATTGACAACATCATTGAAGATAATAAACTTAAATTGGAACATTTACTTAGTTTTCTAATTCTTAATGTGTGGAGGATTGAATATGAAGGCAGCATACTTGCAGAAGAACTGTCTATTACAGAAACCATCACTCAGTTTTGCCCATGGCAGAACTTGGAATGTCAAAGGAATGAGTGGTTAATAAGAAAGATCTAAATCCAGGTATTAGACAGAAAAAGAAATGTCAAAGGAATGGAAGAAAACACAATAAAATACATGGAATAAATAAAGTACAACAAAAAGAGCTGAAATGTTACATTTTGAAAGTTTCAAGAGAGTTATGTTATTGGAAGATCCAATCTGGGTTTGTCACTGGGACCAGAGGTTTAGTCTTCTGAGCTTTCGGACTTGTGCTGGCACCCAACATATTCGCCTTCATTTGTGAGTTATGTTATTGTCCTGTTATACATCTAGTTTCTGATAGAAACTTTTCTAAGACATGTTAATTTATATAATTATTACTTTCTTTTGATTATAGTGGGGAAAGCATTATTGTGTGAGTTCTTTGAGAAATGATATCATACTTGTTATTTTTTCTCACAGATGTTCATTATTTAAAAAATCTTTAATTCTTTGAGCACAATTAGTGCTGGGGAAAAAAGGAATTGGATATTCCAATTTAGGATTGAGAAAGAATTTGTCAAGCACCTTTCAAATCTTTTAAATATGGCTTTTAGGAGCATTAGATGTACTGCTTGTTACAGTTTATGTATTGCTTTATTTACACAGTTGTATTTATTCTGTAAGGTGTTTAATGTCTGTTAGACCTGAAATGATGTAGAAGGTATAGTAAAGAAAATTTAGACAAAATCCTGTTGGAGAGGAAGCTGTCTTCTAAATGATAGCAAAGTACCATGTAACAGGGAAAGGGGCATGAGATATGTAGAAGTAATTAAACAGATTGGATTTTTATTATTTTTGGACTCCTTCAAGAATTAGAACAATACATAATAAATATCAATCATTATAGGTTTATGCTGAAGGTTTAAGGGAACCTTGTAACATTGCTTTAATACCAAAATGGAATTAAAAACACATTGGAATAAAAGAATTCAATTCTCTTATGTCCTTGGACAGCAAAGGTGACTAACAAGCAAGTACTGGAGCACATAACACTAGACATGTCACTAGAAGGCAAAAATCATGAAACTGCGTTTCACTTATTTAGGCCACGCCATGCAGGGGAATTCACTGGAGAAAGCATTCATGTTTGGAAGAGTTAGTGGTAAAAGGAAACCAGGCCACCAAAGAACATGGTGACTGGACACCATCTAATCTGACACCAACCAGAGCATAGAACAACTCAAAGAAGTTGTGCAAGATTGGAAGATGTGGAGAGACCTGGCCCATAGAATCGTCAAGAGTTGAACACAACTGAATAGATAACACCTTCATCAACTATCTTAGAACTAGTAGTGATAAACTCTGTTTCATTTTACCATTCAAGATACTGAAACAAATGGAATGAATCCACATCTGGATTTCTAATCCAGTCTCATGGAGAGAACTCTCACAGAGGAGAAACAGCAAGATGAGTACCTATTACTTAAAAGATAAATATTGAAGGTGCAAGTGAAAATATCTCCAGTAAATAAGAAAGATGAGAAAAGTGAGAAAAATTCTCACTTTTCAAAATTTCCCAAGCTTCTTGAGTTGTTTTCTCCTTGAGGATTCTCATCCATGGAATCCTTCCCAAGCTCTCTCTAAGTTTATTGAAATTAGCTCTCTTAAAGTCCAAAATTCTAGTTTGACTGTGTTCTAGTGCTTGTGCTTTCATAATGTTGAATTCCAGTATTGCATGATCACTTCCCCCCAAGGTTCCTGTGGCTTCAACACCTTCTACCATTTCATCTCTGTTAGTGAGAATTAGACCCAATATGGCTAATCCCCTATTTCCCTTCTCTACTTTTTAAAAATAGCTAAAAGGAAGAAAAACAAAGAAACAGTGAATCTGCTGGGTAAAATGGAAGGAAAGATATAAACAAACAACAGAACAAGCAGAACTGCTGAATTTGCACATTGCAACTACTTTAATAAATGGTGCATGTCTTGTCACACTTTTTCTTTATTGTTACAAACATACTTTCTTATTAATAATGTTTTTAATCACTTGCTTAAAAACTTTACCTTTTATTTTCAAGGCCTTTTGAGGGCTAGTTTGAAAGACAGTCTCAAATTATTTCCCAGTTGATTTATTTTCTTGCTATTTCCTTGCCGATTTATTTTATCAGTTTTTCTTGTTCATTTGAGCTACATAAATGTAATTCAGACTGAGACAAAGGACACAACATGTAGCTGGTTACAGCTGGAAAGGTGTTTTGGAAGCCTTTCTTGAAGCTGCTGTTTCCCCTTCAGAGTTACATAAAAATATGCCACGGGAAAAATATTCAGAGTGACATAGGTGTTGACATAAAGTACAATCAGTTTGAATTTTCATTTAAAGTTCCCTTGCCTACAGATACAGTTACTTGAAATGGCATGAAATTGCTAAATTGCTTTATATTTGAGAAGCCCCACTTCTCTTGGTATGACATTCTGGAAACAGTTGTCATACAACAATATGTATTCTCCTCCTCCAAATATATAAGAAACCGGAGAAAAAGCAACAGGGCCAGATCAACCTTGCCTTCTGATCTGCAATTTAAAAAGCTTAAAAAGGTGGTTGGAAGGGGGGTAAATTTCCCCCCTCTCCTATGCTGACTGTTTATTTTGCTGCATATTTGCAAGCTGGCAGCTGTGCACAAACTATTTCTAATGAAAGGATTTTGTACCAATTACCAAAAAACCCAACAAATCAAACCCACCAACTTGCCCCTCCCCCAAAAAACCAGGTAATGTAGAAGTGGAAGGAAAATAAATATATTAATGTAGGAAAAAGAAATAGGCAACATTTTAAAAGCTTGGTGTCAACTCTACAATGAACCTGGCTGCAGCCATCTTTGTCATTCTAGGTTGCCATGACTAAAACATGAAAGATCCCATGGGAACCAAGGTCATTCCCACACTGTAGTGGAGAAGGAGGGACGTCCTGCCAGAAAGCCCGCCAAGTAGTTCTATTGGAGAATGTGATTTATGCCTAAATAGAGGTGGGTGGGAATTATTACATTGATTTACTCTGAACTTTTGGGGGGAATTTAGATTTGGTTTCACTTTTGACTGTGCTGACATCATGTATCCATTAAACAGGTTCTTTGAGGAATTCTGGTGCCTCGGAGTTCTGATTTATTTGGTTCCATTGGTCAGAACTTGACACTTGGAATCTAGATATTTTCTACCATGCAGAAATATGTGAAAAGCAGCATTTGTAGATGAAAGTTAACAAGCCTGGACCAGAAATTTCATTTCTCCTCAACATTGCATTGCTGAAGCAGAATAACAGAGCTGGAAGGGACCTTGGAGGTCTTCTAATCCAACCCCCTGCTCAAGCAGGAAACCCTATACCATTTCAGACCAAAGCAATATTTCAGAGGCAACTGTGTTCACTTGTGCATGGGCAGCAGGGATGTGATTCTTGCTGAGGCCCTATTACATTGTTCTGATAACTTTCTCCGAGCAGGTCCATCAACTGCAAGTGATTTTTAGCATGTATGAATCATCTAGCTCCAGTCATTCCTAGAGGAGGCCATCCAAGTCATGCAAAGTGAAACAACATGGCAGATTCCCCTCATTCTTTAGGAACCGGGCTTGTGTGGATTCCTGAAGTGGCTTTGAGAAACAGCATTTAGGTGTCCTTGATCTGGCTGAATAGCAGTGCAGAAGAACAAAATTGGCCTGCTATGATGCAGGATGGTCTTCAGGGTGATTCAGACTTTCCAAAACTTGAGAAACATCATCTGCTATCTGCCAAGAAAGATTAGTATTCCAACCCTGCTGTTTTTTAATTAAAAAAGTCATTTAAATACAAGAGTTAGGGAAGCTGCCAAGAACCATTAAAAATACCTGTCCTGTAATTATCCCCCAAACTCTTTTTCCATTAAATTCTTTCCTTCTGTGTTTTCTACCTATAGTCTTGACAGATTTTTCCTCCTCCCCCTCCCAACACCGTTTCATCTACCTGCAGTGGTGACATTAGGGTATGCGGCTGGCTGCTTATGTCCTGACAACCCTGCAAAAAGCAGCCGTTTGGAAAATGCCTAGAAAGAATAGGCTTTCCAGCTATTACTGGGTACCTTCTAGTAGTTTATACAACTTCACTTCTCCATTTAGAATTCTAGAGAATGTTTGTAAAGGATGGCTGTGCATACTGTACTTTCCCTTTGCTGTGCTTCTGTCGTACTCAAGCATTCCTTAAAACTCATCACATGCTGTGATTGCTCTCTGTTGCTAAAAGCAAAATTACAGGATTATCGGGCTCAATGACTGGATTCACACCTGTGATTGTTTGTGACTAAACCTATGGTCTTTATTCGTCCAACTGTCTTTCAATAAATATAGTGAAATAAACCCAAGGTTAATAAACAGTGGATTGGCATCCAGCCATCAAACTCTTTGAAGGTTCCTGGACTTTATCCTGAGATAAAGCTGATAGAAAGCAAATACTCCAAGTTTTGCCTAAATAAACATCAGCTATTAATTTCTATTCTGATAGTATGAGAAGATAAGGCTCACCAGATGACCAACCCATCTGTTTTCCAGGCTTTTGCAGTATCAATCCAAATATTTTAGAATCCTTCTACCTTTACATTCATAGCATTAATATCCTGAGCTTGTCTGCGCTTTTGTACATCTATCCTCATCTCCTTCACTTGCTGAACATGTCAACTACTGTATTTTTCCATCTATAAGACGCACCCTTGTATAAGACGCTCTGGCATGTGAGTTTCTCCATGCCAATCAGCTGCTCAGCAGAGCACCCAACAGCTGATCTGTTAGGGAGTTGAAGTCTACAGGTCTTAAAGTTGCCAAGGTTGGGGACCCCTGCTCTATTGAAGGTCAGAACCTACTGTGATTCATCAGACAGGCCCATAACACTCCCTAAGAATACATATATGCAGACTAAATATGATGGTTTTGTGCATCCATGCCCACAGAGAAGGGAGCTAACAGATATATATTCTTACCTTCTGTTTATTTATTTTTAAGCTAATTCCATAATATATAGGCTCTTTCAAAATGTGAGCTCCATTTGCCATGATTAGATAAACCTATTCCCACCCTTCTTTATACCAACGCTGCCAGTAATCCTTCCCTTCTCAAAGTTACTTTTGGTGTAGATTTCAAGCACTAGTAAGTTTGCCATGATGGGAAACTATATATATTAATTGCTCTAAAACAAAGTTGGTGTTATTTACTGAGGAACAGATTGTCATCTTAATTGGAAAATCAGTGGTATACAAACTGATCAAATTAAGGTATTCAAATATTAATAAATCCACTTTCAGTTTTCCAGCATTTGGAAACAACAGATTCTAGAAATTACATATCTAAAACAGATTCTAGAAAGTACATATCTAAAACCTCTGATGCGATAATTGGATTTGCTAGTTGCAATGATAATAAATGTGTCTCTTCGGCAGTTTAGAAGCAAATAACTAATCTGTCTTTTGTACCATGCATAACCAAAAGGCTATGTAGATATAATGGCCTTTGAAGCAATCCAATCCAAATGTATAAACATTATGCTTCATATTCCACCATCCATATCAAATACCTATTTGGATGAAACTAGGCTATGCTTCCAAGGAGGCCTACATGAAAATTTGTTACTGGAAATCCTGGTTGAAACAAATGTTATGGTTTACTTCTTGGCCCAACCTACTTATACAGAAAATATCCTCTTGGACAAAAGTACAGGCTTAAATATATCCTAGTACAGACTCTCAGCTCAATCTAATTAATTCTGAGACCAGAAGAAACCATGCTGTTGATTATTACTAGCAAGCCTTTAAACGGTATTCATCATTCCTATTTTTCTAACACTTTTTGTTTTGCCTAGAAGTGTGTTTATACTAGTGAGGTTTAATATTCATCCTTTGAGGAACATCCTATATTTGGTATATCTCCATCCATGCTTGAAGCCCCTGAGACAGTCTTGAGCATCTTTTTGTGTACTCCCTTGCACCATTCTTGGCACACTGTGTTAAGATTACCCCTATTCCTAAATCCATGGATTAGCTTGAAATAGAGATACTGCACTTTCTACTAGTAGATTTGATAGGTTTAATTCATTGCAACTGCTGCTGAGCAGATGCTGTGTTTGAATCAGACTTTGACTTGGATGATTTGGTGATTCATGTTTTGCCAAGAAGTTTAAGGTTTTCAATGTCTGCCGCCGCCACAATCTCTTTTAATGAGTCAGTTCTTCGTGTTGTTGTTATTGATTGATCTATGTTGTCTGTTGACCTTTGATGATAAATTACAAATATGAAAAAACCCTTCTTAGCATAAGCTGGTGTATGCCACTTATGTTTAATAGAACAGAATTTTTACTGAGGTCAATGGCCAGTCCATAAAGCACTTGGATACATAGAATTGTGGTTTCTAAGTTAAATACGGTATCAGACTTATGTTTTAAATACAATCTTTTTTTATATTGATGCATATCCTCATTGATTAATCTGCTATTCTTTCACAAGGAATTGCTGTTCACAATTTCCAATAAAATGCATAAAGTATCCTAGCAGCTGTTATCATTTATAGGGCCAACTTTGTAGAAATCTAAAGCTTAGTAATGCTTAACAGAAAAATAGCTGGCAGTAAACAAAAGTTGAGGTTTAGAATTGTTTTCTTTTTCTGACAAATCACCTTCCAGATTTGTTGAGTTTTATGACATTGCCTCCGAGTATGAAAATAAATAAATAAACCAAACTGATTATTGCACTTCCAGCAGGTTTTTTTAAAATATGAATTATCTATTTTAGCAATTGGCAGTGGTGTAATATATTGGGGGAAAATACTGTGTCCCAATTTTGTCTGAGTGTAATATTTGCAATAAATTTACTATTGAGCTTCCATTGATATTTCCATTGTTGCATATAGATATTCCTGTTCAGATTAAGATTCCATTTAATAGACACATTTAATAGATTCTGTTTAATCATGTAATCATTGAATTATTCAGGTTCTGAATCATATTTCAGGAACAACCTATAAACTAACTGCTCTGAAAGATGGCCAAGTTTTTGCTAGCAATATTAAAAAAACAAAAATCAGGATCCAGATTCCTTAGGGAGCAAGACGATGACAAAAAAAACTCCACAAATCAAACCATCATATATTCTTATTTGGGAAGCAAGCATTGGGTTGACATTTATATGTAACTGGGGCAGCTTTTGTTATTATAATAACACGCCGTTAAAATATATAATTACTGAGACAGAAAAATCCAGACTTTTCCTGGCTTGTGTATAGACAAACTCAAGAGAGATGGCGAATTGATAAAAAAACTGCTTTTTTTATGGAAAATGGGAATTTTTTGAAACAAGTAAGGGATGATGCTAAAGGACATATTAGAAGGATATATAATGTTTTATTAGAATTGGATTCAGAAACTGAGCTAGTTAAAGATTGCATGATTAAATG
>NW_015386470.1:92126-154578 GCF_001527695.2 Protobothrops mucrosquamatus
CTCAAAATTGGAAGAGTAAAGTTTTACCTACAATGGAGGACTGGAGATTGAAGGTTTCGCATCTTGCTGAAATGGCAAAAATTTCGGCTTATTTGAAGAATCACTCAAATGAACAATTTTTATCAATATGGAGAAGATGGATTGTTTATATTCAAAATAAGCATAGAATGGTGGAATATAATCTAGGTTTTTAGATAATTTGTTTCTTTTTTTTTACATATTTCACCTACTTATGTAGAATAATATTTTGTGGAGTTAGGGATATTAATAGTAGTTTACTTTTAGTTGAATAGTATCCTGGGATAAGGTTTGGGAAGTCCGGGGGGTGGGGGTGGGGGGTGGGGTTTTTTGCATTGTGATGTATTTGTGATGTGTTTTTTTTTATGATAAAAATAATAAAAATTTATACTTTGAAAAAAAAATATATAATTACATCAGAAATTATTGATGGTTTGTTGCCTATATCTTAGCAGATAAATTGGGGTGGAATTTAGTCCAGATTCCCAGGAAGGAGAGAGTGCATTCCAGAGGATCCAAAGTTAAGACAGTTCCTCACTAGGAGTTCTCAGATACAGATAGTCCTTGACTTACAACAACTAGTTTAGTGTCCGTTCCAAATTACGACGACACTGAAAAAAGTGGCTAATGACCATTGTAGCATCCCCATAGTCACGTGATCAAAATTCAGATGCTTGACAGCTGACTCATATTTATGGTGGTTCATGCGATCTTCTGACAAGCAAAGTCAATGGGGAAGCCAGAGTCACTTAACAAATCTGTTAACAACTACAATGATTCACTTAACAACAGTGGCAAAAAAGTCATAAAATGGGGCAAAACTCACTTAACAAACATATGTCACTTAGCAACATGAATTTTGGGCTCAATTGTGGTTGTAAGTTGAGAACTGTATAGGTTTAATGGTGCAAGTAGTCTGCTTTAGTTTGGCAAGATTTCTGTTTCTAAGTGAGTAGCAATAAAGGAAACTGCTTAGAAGAACCTCACTGTGTCTTGGTGATACCAAGAATGGCAAAAAAGCAGCTGTGATCCATATTAATTCTATGGAACATAATCACTTGTCCCTTAAAAGCATATCTATTAAAAAAATCAGTTATTTTTTTGAATAATATAAATATTACAGATTTAAGCACAAAATATAGTCAAATGGACTCAAAATAAAGTATTCTAGTCAAACATGTCCTGGTGATTTAACCTGGCAATAGTATGGAAGTAGCCTAACGTTGCTTTCTCAAGAAATATTTTTTCAACTTCTGATTGGACTTTGCTGTTCCGGTACTCTTGGGAGTTTCCTCATGTGTTTGCTAAACAAGTGTCCTGTCTCGATCCACTTCAAGCCCATAATTCCTTTCCCCCAATTATGCAAGACTGAACCTCACTTTCCTGCAGATAGTCATGCTTTCAACATGAATATTCTCAGCAGAAAAGACTTCATGCTTAAACCTGTACTTGTGTTGGGTTTCACAGGAGCTAGAACCTTGCATTTGCCAATAATATCAAGGTGAAAGTTTTAACATTTAACATACTGTAGCTTCCCATATCTGAATAGCTTACTACTACATTCATGTCAGAAGCACCTACCAAGGCACTTCCAGGTTGAAAGGATTAGCCGGAGACATCACCGTTGCCCAGCAGATGCCTGAGGGGGGTCCTTTCATGTCCCTAGAATTTTCCCACAGAAGTTGTACCTATTTATCTACTTGCATTTCCAGCTCCTTGCTTTCCAGCTGCTAGGTTGACAGCAGCTGGGACAAATCAACAGGAGCACATTCTGTCACACAGCTCACGCTCTTGGGGTTTGAACTGCCAAGCTGTCAACCTCTCAATGGTCTTCAGACTCAGCGTCCTAGCCATATGAGCCACTGTGCCCCCTCTTAATAGTTTAGATTTATTTTGAAGCTTTACATTTCTTAGAAAGCACACAAACAGGGGGAATGAAATTCTCCAAATAATCTTTATTGTACAATAGTTTTAAAAGCTTAAAACAAAAATTGTACAATATTTTTAGCAAGAGAATTCTGAAATAATCAGGATCAGAAGTGTGGTTTGCTAATGATTCCCTTATAACTGTCAAAATAGTTTTAGAAAGCAAAATTAATGCACAGCACTGCATTTATTAAAATGAGAAATAATCATAATTTTTTCATTCTTTATACATTTCAGCTAATTTTCACGTAAATGAAGCACTGTCAGTTGAAATTCTATATATAGTTGACACTGATGTTTAATGTCAGAACAATGCCCTGAGCTACATGCAAATTAAACAGATTTTAATTATTCTGGAGATCCATTCTTTTGTTTTACTGTGTATATTAGTGGAATATTAACAGGAATTCTAAGTGCAAAATTGCAATAACAAATTACTTACTACATCAGTATGAAAGATTGGTTTTGTACCATGCCATTGATTCAAAATTGATCTTTATTATCTAGACAATTATAAATTGTTATGAGTTTTCAAATAAAGCTAAAACATGTCCTAAAATAGTCCTTTCTTCTCTTTGTGAATATATTAGTGAATGAAACATTAATGGAAGATACTATAATAAATGTTATCAGTTCCATCCCAAGTTAATACATCAGGCATATAAAGGAGAGCAGTTGCAATTGTTTTTTGCATGCTTACTATTTTTATAGTTTACATTAATAGAGAGGCAAATACGTATTTTTTAAAACTATGCTGACATTCCAGTTTAGCTGCAGTGGTTGGGTTCTGCATTTTCAAAAACAAGCCATCAGTTGTTGTCTCTTCATCCAAGTAGATTGTGAAAGAATTCTCGTGCAACTGGAGTTCATTTCCACCCTTGATAAAATTGAACTTTGAATGTTTGCCCCTACTCACATTTCAGGCTACCCCCATCATCATCATACTAATCCAAATCTGGTTTGCTGCTATGTGGCTTAGCATGCTCTGTGATCTTAAGCACTGTGGTTTAGCATAATTTATGGCTCAATGTACTATCTAAATTTAATCAAATATATCTTCAGCAAATCAGAGTTAAATATGTATTAGATTGACCTGTGATCCTGTTTCTACAATCTGAATATCAGCCATCTTTTATATTTTGAAGGTTTCCACTTTGGATATCACAAGGAGAAGCCGACCTCTCACATGCTATTATATATGTGATCTTTCATTAGATGTTGTACTTTTCCTGTTGAACTCTGTTATCTAGTCTACCTCTTCATTAATTCCATTTTCTCATATAAGCATCCTCTTCATGTCTACTGAAAAGTAAGTTAGCTTAACTTCAATGGAACTTATTTATAGGTTAGTATACCTCGGACTACATAGTTAATCATGATCTTCAACCTCACTGAAAGCTACACTTTTCTTCTTCTCTTGTACCACTATATGTAACATAAATTATTTGTTAATGTAATTGTTTTAAATAAATACCACTCTGATTCAATGTCTGTTCACAGCCATTATTTAGCCAATCTACTTTTTCAGGATAGGGAAGAGTATTGACTCCTCTTCTCCATTGTTGAGGCAATCAGACTAGAGCTTTCTTACATCCCATATGTCTCAGTGGAGTGTGTGTGTTTGTGTATGTGTTTGTGCAGATCTCAAAATAAGAAAGTATTGGTTCCTTCCACCCCACCCACTGAAAAGGGAACATTATATTCCCTTTCTTACCCTGACACTGACCCAGTGGTGGGATTCAAATATGTGAACAACTGGTTCTCTGTGTGGATACCACTTCTGGAAATCCGTTCTGGGCCTGGGCAACAAAAAATTAGCCACCGGTTCTGCCAAACTGGTGCAAACTGGCTGAATGCCACCACTGCATTGACCCAATCTGCAACTCTACCTGATTGACTGGCCCTAACATTTTTTTTTGGTAAAGTCCTACTTATACTTGAATTATTCTTCCAAGTCTTGTATCTGTGGTCTTGAGTTGTTGTGGATATGTTAGTATTTTTAGTCATTCCAGGTGCCAAACTGGTATATTTTTCTCTTTGTCTCTGCAATTTGTTCTTTTTTTAAATAAATATTTTATTAGTTTTCTAATTTTACAATCATGAGTACTTAATAAACAACGTGTTGTCTGGGTCCATTGGTAATTCAGTGGTACATATTAACTTTCTCAATCTAGTTCCAATATTACACCATTCAGTGTTTCCTTGGTCCTCTCTTCTTCCGGTGGTATGCATTTTTCCACACTGGGCAAATACAATTCTTGTTACTGTTAATACATATACAATTAAATATAGACATCTTCATCACATTTTTATGGTATTATACATAATATTGATAGTGTCAGTTTATAATATATTTTCTAGCCAGAACATATTTCAATTGTATTTGTACTTAAAAAATCCATTTGTTAATCAATATTCTGTTTTTCCCTCTTTTTTAAAATTTTAATTTCCCATCAATATTCAAAATATCTCTATCACTCATAATGTTCTCATAATAAATTATATTTGGGTAACCAAAAGCTTCCCTTATTCAAACCCTTTTAAAATTTTCATATTTCCCATCTCATAACAAAATATAATATTCTAGTTACAAATCCTATCCTAATCATAATAATACTTTTATTTCTAACAGTTATCTATTAACCATATTCAAACATCTGTTTAATAGTATAATATCCCATCTAATAGGTCAAAACCTCTATTTTCTTCACTCTTTCTTTAGCTTTCTTCCTTTGCCAAATAACGTTCTGAGTCAATGCATTTGAATCATCAAGTAATTCTTCCTCTGTTTTTGTATATATTGTTTGGAATGAGGAAGATAATTTGATTGAAGTATTTTTGGAAGAACCCATTTATATTCATTAAACAGCCTCCATCCTTTTCCTTCAGTTTTTCTTTTCATTTCTTGCTTGTCAATATTCAGCATTTCTCCTAACAGCTTTATTATCCATTCGATCAGCTCTTCTTCCTTATCCTTAAATGTGTTCTGAGATCTTGAAAAGTAAGATATCTTTTCCATTTCCAGTGTTATCACTGCATCTTCTAATTTTTCATTTGTCTATATCTGTCTGTTAATTACTTCCTTTGAGTCTTCCATCTTTGGATCCGTTTCTTCTAATTTTCCTTCTGTTTTCTGGGTTACTAGTTCCTTCTTTGTAATCATTGTCTGGATTTGTAAGTTTAGGTTAGAAAATTGTTCTTTTATCTCATTTGCATTATTTTTAATCTCATCATGAAATAACACAATTGTCTCTTGGATTGATTTCAACATAGAAATAATTTCTTTCTGAGATTCATTAACATTTTTTGCTGGTATATCAAGCTGGGGGCTTCAGAGACAAGTGTTAAATATGTTTTTTTTACCATTTGCAGCTAAGTATGGAACACCATTTTGTTTTTTTATGTATTCTTTATAGTCCAATAGGGTCCCCAACACAGATAAATAGCCCAAGAGTTTTTTCCCCTTTTCCCAGCTGCAGTCTGTAAAAGTGAAAGTTTTCAGGAACAACAAATAGTCTTATCTAAGTCCTGGCTTCAAGCCAAGTTTCCTTTAAGCATAATAAATTGTAGTGCTGTGATTCACCACTAGATGTCATTGACACCATCTTTCAGCTTTCCAAATCTAAGCCTATTTTACAGACTTTCAAATATCTTTTCTAAAAAAAAATCTAAAAGGTACTTTTAGTCCCTAAATTTCAAAGCTATATATCTGTATTAATTCCAAATTGATCTTGTAGTTTTCTCTATTTTCCACCAAAGCAATTAATTCACTGCTTTTCTTTTCCTGAGGGAGCAGGGCAAAAACTTCCCTTCCCTCTCTCATCGGGGAAGATTCTTTGCTTTGGGCATTCTTTTTTCCAGGAAAGTAGTATTAAGGTAATAAAAAGAGGATAAAGTCTCACCCAGTTCCATCCACATTGCTCAAAAATTGCTAGTTAGTGCTTATCTTTGGTTGTTAGCAGCTTCTGACTGGCCACACGAATGTAGCCAATCTTTCCCCTGCTGGTTTGGAGGGCTTCCTCAGATCCAGCAGAAGGGCCACTGCCCCTCCGCAATTAACGAGGGTCCCTTTCTTCTTTGTTGCCTCTCTGGGGCAACTTTTGACCCTTTTTAGGGTCCCCAATTGAACTTGGAAGACGGAGCCCCCTCTTCCTGCGTCCATAATGCTGCGACACCAAACTGGAAGTCTGCAATTTGTTCTTCTGATGGTGCAATAAAATCCCAGGCAACTTGTAATCAGATTAGCTATATAAGTGCTGCAGATAATTTATAAATTATCCATGACAGTTCTGAACCTTTTGGCTGAGATATCAGGAAAAAAAAATAAGGTGAAGCTTACTTGATTTATTTATCTGTCTATCACATTTGTGTATCACAATAATTAAGGAACAGTTTTCAGCAGGGGGCAAAAATGGTCACATTTCAGCTGAGCAATTAATTGAATCGAAACAGACTGAAACATGCCCAACAGATGACTACATTTAGGCTTTCTTGCAAAGATTGAAGTAAATTCTGTTAGCAAGAGTTGTTATGCTGGCATCTTGCTGTTACTAACATATGCACCTCAATCCTGGCAAAGCTTCTTTTCAGAGCTTTTAAAATAAAGGTAGGTTATGTCAGTACAAAGAATTTTGCTAGTCACTCAGCAAGGTGGAACTGTGAAGCATTTGGATCTTTCCAGAACTTCTTTTCCAACTAAAACATATCACATTCATTTCTCATGCTCTTTATAAATAATTAAGACTGTGAGATTGCCATACCTCTTCTATAATGCAGTATTAACTAATTTTGCTTTCTAATGAAAAAAAATAGCTTTACGAGACCCATGGCGGTATATAGCTTGTTTTCCACTTACATTTATACTATATATACATTTATATATTTAGTTATGCAACATTTGACTCTAAATGGTTTGATGGCATAGATTATATATTATCAGCATAATTTTTGATTTATGAGATACATCCCGATAGTAATGCACAGTGGTTATTATTTGGCCTCTTGTGATGCTTCATGTTAAAAAGGCTTTAAGATTGGGTTAATATTTTTATTATTCTCCATTTAAGAATCCTTTGGAAATCATTAACATATTTTTAGTACTTGGAAGACGCTGAACCTATAGATTAAGATCCAAAAGCCATACAAAGGTTCCCTTTGATTTGATTCTGTTCAGTTAGGTTAAATTTCAAAGAACTACTGAATATGAAAGGAGGATGAATCAGTAATATTGGATCTATTGGGTTAGAAATGAAAGAATGAAAAAAAATTAATTTCCTGGGTTTTGACATGACAAAATATTTTTACAGATAACATAAAGTTTGGATAATCAAACCTACTACTGGAAATGCTTGCTAGGTTTTCCAACATTCTTTTAAATCTTTTGTAACATATTTGTTACAAAATTATTTCCATTTGGCCAAATTACTCGTAATTTTGTAGGTGTAAAATACAGACAGACAGATCATATTTCTGTTCCAAATTCTCTAGTAACCGTTCATATGTTCTTATGTTTCATTCTGCACTGATCTTGTAAATTTTGTATTTAAATTCACATGTTCTGCAAAATTTGCATTTTCTAAGTAGTTTTATTCTGAAGCACAAATCTTTATATGCCCTTATATATATATTTTTGAGGTAAAAACTACACTACAAACTCAGTGAAGTGTGAAAACTGAATCTAATTGCATTTCAAATTGGCACATCAATCCGTCAGGTATAAATGCAGTTTGTATTGGATTCGCTAAGCACGGATTCCTCTAGCAATCATCGTGTGAAAACTCTTGTAGAACTGCATTAATGAGCTTTTCATGCCCTGAGACAGGCCACTGTAAATTAAGAATTATCTGTTTCTATAATGAGAAAAACATCTTCCTTCTTTGAGATATACACATTCATTTCTGGTCAGAGAATTTTAGGAGGCCTTATCCATGTATATTTGATCATGTACATGTTTGAATGTATAAAAATAATTATAATTACAGGTATTGAGAGTTGTGTCTGTGCTTTAATTTTGTTTCAGAGATAACTTCAATATAATGAACAATTTGGAAAGCCCTTCAGTATAATAATTAAGTCAGCATCCAATTAGTGAAAAAAATACGATCAATAGGCAAACAATGAAACCTAACTAGTAAGAAAACAATTAACACAGTGGCAATAAAGCAGTGACCAATGACGAGTGTCAAATCTATTTTCTTAGGTAGGATTGCATGCTAATGCCAACAGGATGTTGGCTATTGTATAGGATACATGGACTCTTTATCTTTCTCCTTTGTTTTTGGGAAGAGTTTTGATGCTGAGATGCATCAAAGGTACATCAAACGAAGAGTTGCTCAACTGGCACACAGTATCACATTATTGTTCTACTTTTTGTGGAATACATTTGTTTGGGTGGATTCAATGGTGGGATTCAGCTGGTTCGCACTGGTAGCTATTTTTTTGTTACCTTTGGCGAACTGGCTGATGCCCTAGCCCCTTTTCACAAGGCCCAGAATGGACCACAGGAAGTGCATGGATGCCACTTCTGGAAGTCTGTTCTGAGTCTGGGAGGCCTCCCCCAGGCCTCCGAGGCTCAGAACGGACTTCCAGAAGTGGCATCCACATACTTCCGGTGGGCTGTTCTGGGCCTGGGAGGCCTCGCCAGCTCAGAACGGATTTCTGGAAGTGGTGTCCATACAGAGAACTGGTTGTTCGGGTATTTGAATCCCACCACTGGGTGGATTCCTTCGTATTATGAGAGTTGTTTGAAATATTTGTTGAATTTCATATTTCCCTGTACCAAATGTAATTATGTATGTCCTACTCAGCTTTTTTTCCATTTCACTTTGGATCATTAAAAATGTTCAACCTTTCCGAGAAATGAAGGTGTTCCTAGTTTGTATTTTGTGTTAGTTGGCCCCCATAAATACCAATATAACTAAGATATCATACAAATATTCAAGTGCCTTTTGGACAGAAAAAATGAGGCATGCTGCATTAATCTGAAAGGAAGTTGGCTCTGAATTTAAGACAATCAGAAGAAGCAATCATCCTTTGAAATATCCAGTTCCCATCTTCTCCTTTTTATCAACTGAAGGTTGCCCATTCCAGCTAAAACAAATCCTGATTTTTCCTCCACACCTATACAAATGTAAAATTAAGTACGTGCACAGAGCCCCTTATTTATAAAATTGATATTTTTCAGTTTGCATATGGATATTTTGCAGCTTGCATATGCCAAACTGTCAGGCCCACACACACACACCCCTACTCCCGTCAAGCAGAAATAACCAATCTGAAGAAAGTGAAACTGAATAGAAATGAGGACTTCATAAGCAAAAAGCCAATTTTAATTCTAATCTTCGAAGGCATCCTTGCTTTTCAGCAGCCATGACTGTAGTTATTTGCACTGCCTGCCAATGATTTTCAATATCTTCTTATTAGCTAAACCAACCCTTCAATTTGCAGGTCATTATTAGGGAGGAAATGCCCTTTTTTGTAATTGTCTATAGAGATTCTCAGTTATCCAGGTCATGGTTGTCCCAAAGGTGCTTTTTCAAAAGGCAATTGGACTTTGTTTATCCTTGAAAACATTTTGCTTCTCATCCAAGAAGCTTCTTCATCTCTGAGCTGAAGAAGCGAACTGAAAAAGTTTCATGGATGAGAAGCGAAACATCTTCAAGGAAAAACAAAGCCCAGTTGCCTTTTGAAAAAGTACCTTTGGGACTTCTTTTGTAATGTTTGTCGGAGAGTACAACAACCTTCAGACAGCATGGACACAGATTAGTATGTTCAAGCAGTACACAAACTGTGCTGTAAAGTATAAACATGGGTAACAAGATACCCACATAATAAATGTTGAAAGAGGATCTTTCATATTTGTGCCCAGATCCTTGAATTTGATTAGAATGTGTGGCCTGCAAAGGACCTAGATCACCATTAGTGTTGTGAAGAACCAGTCTTATGTCCAGTCCCTTGTGACCTGCTATGACTTGCCATTATCTTTTTGTATGAAAACTGGTTAAAGGAGAAACAGTGAGTAGGGAACCAAAGCAAAAGACCCTTTGATATGAGGAAAATCAGCACTGAAGTCCTGGGAACATTATGTTAATGGAATTGCTCAATTTCTGGAAGCAGTGCTGATTAAATATTCATTGACTTTGATTATACTGAAATTAGGATGAAAGCGTGAACTCAAATTGAGTGGAATAATGGCAGTGTAAATAATGCATAGTTTCTAAATTGAAAACACCAGCTTGTACAGTTCTCCCCGACCTCCCTCTCCTGTTTGTCACTGTGGCATTTGTTTAGAAAAAGACTAGACTTGTGCACATATCTAGCTATTATTTATGCCAGCTGTGGAAGAAGTGAAATTGAAGACTTTTCTACACTGCTTTGCTTTAGCAGTAAGAAATGGAAGAGTGTATAAAAGCTGAACATCAAATCTATCCGATGATTAAAGGTATTTTAGCCAATTCTTTATTTTCTTAAATGAGCAATTGCTTAAAAAAACCCACAACATTATTTCAATCAATATATTTTTCTGGATGTTCTGATTAAGACAATACAGGTAGTCCTCGACTTACAAAAGTTCATTTAGTGAGTGTTCAAAGTTACAACAACACCAAAAAAGTGACTTATGACCATTTTTCACAGTTATGACTGTTGCAGCATCCCCAGGGTCACGTGATTTAAATTCGGATGACTCACATTTATGACGGCTGCAGTGCCCCTGGACCATGTGACCTCCTTTTGTGACCTTCTGACAAGCAAAATCAGTGGGGAAGCCAGATTCACTTAACAACTGTGTCATTAATTTAAGAACTGCAGTGATTCACTTAACAATTGTGGCAAGAAAGGTCATAAAATGGGGCAAAACTCACCTAACAAAACTCACGTAACAACATAAATGTAGGCCTCAGTTTTGGTCGTAAGTTGAGGACTACCTGTATCCAAGTCAAGAAGCAAGTTTTTATTCTCTTTAGAAAGTTATCTTTTAAAAATTGCACAAACCAGGGAATAGAAATAAACTGGAAACAAGGGTTTGGGATTTTAAAAGTGTTTTTAAATATATGATGGTTTCATTGACTACAGGTAAGTCCTTGACTTATGACCACAATTGAGCCCAAAATTTCTGTTGCTGAGCAAGGCAGTTGTTGAGTGAATTTTGCCTCATTTTAACGACCTTTTTTGCCCCAGTTGTCATGGCAACCATTGCAGTTGTTATGTGAATCATACAATGGTTAAGTGAATCTGGCTTTTCCCATTGACTTTGCTTGTTGGAAGCCAAAGTTACAAATGATGATCACATGACCTTGGGACAGTGCAACTGACATAAATACATGCCAGTTGCCAAACACCCAAATTGTGATCCCGTGACAGTGAGTATGCTGCAACAATCAGAAGTTACTGCTATTGTAACTTTGAACTTTAAACAAATGGCTGTAAACAGACAACTACCTATAATCATACTGACAACATAAATGCTTTTGGCCTTAATCAGAAGCATGGAAGGCTTTAAGAATTACCTGTAACTTTTGCAGGCTAAGATAGTTCTCTTGACAGATGACAAAAATCTAATTCCATGCGATGTACTTGAATAGATAGGAACAAGTAGAAAAAAAAGTATGAACTTCATTTGTGTAAAAGAGTTTACACGATTCCTTGAATATGAACTTTATTCCCTAAACAAATCTCTTAGACCACCCACATTAATACACCTACCTATAAGAGAATTCTACTCTATAGTTGGTATGGGTGTGTCAAATTTGTGTTCTAAAGAATGGTAAAATGGTAAAAAAAATGATGAGATGATAATGCATTTTTTGAAGGGTATTGGTTAGATCAGGGGTGTCAAACTGCCGGCCTGCGGGCCGGACGTGTCACAAGGAAACCACGTTCACGTCACATGACATTGCAAGTCTGACATATCTGGGTTAGATCAATATTTACTTATATGGCTATTGCACTACTTTTTTTTCTCTCAGTGGGAATCTGTAGAACTATATTTTGAAGCACAAGAATAAAAAAAAACAGTCATTGGCATTAAGGAGTGCTATGTAAAATGAGGGCATAAGCATTCTGTTTTTCTGAGTGACGTCATTGGCTGGCTACAGACAGGTAGATAAGAGACTGTTGCTGTGAGATTAGAAGCTATGAAGCTGACTCTTCCGTCTCAACCAAACCAAAATTCACCTGCTGATTTAGAGATGAAAAGCATATTAAAGAGCAAATAGTTTAAGGCTCAGGATTCTATTCAAACCCCAGGAAGCCTGTTCTTCTGACAAGGTGATGAAAGGGTTTCTTATTCATTCTCCTCTGTTGCGTTATACGCACCAGGGCCTCCGTGCTGTTTCTAGTTTACTCTACCATGAATCTCATGCTGGAAGATGGAAAAGAGTATTCTCTAGTGCTGACCTTTCCATGGGAAAACATGTGGCCTGGGGCTGACCTTTTCCTGCTATTTTCGCAGGCCTGCAGCTACAGAGCCATACCTTTGAAATAGTATACAGGTAGTCCTTGTTTAGTGATCACAATTGAGACCTGAAGCAATCAGTAATGAAACTGTAACAATGCTTATGATCTTACTTCAGCTTTCCTTTGCTTTACAAACCTGAGATGGTTGCAAATGTAAGGACTGATCATCATGTTACTTCTTCATTCTCCTCATAAATGAATTTTCATCGCCATTAAATTAGGACGCCCCGTATATACATTTGCTGTCTGTTAGCAGCATTTTTGAAATCTAGAACAACCATCTTTTCTCAAGGGCAGCCTAGGCCTTCTTAAGAATTGCTGATTATTGACCTTAATTAAACCATTCATTTAATCATTTAATATTTACAGCTTCTAAAGTTCATAATTTGGAATCTTCATGGACAATATAATTAAGTGATATGTTATATTTGAGGCACATGTAATCAGCTTTAATTCAATTCATACTGGTGGTTTAGGATTCAGTTTACATTTGCAATATGGGGGGAAATTAATTTGAATTGAACTATTTTACTATTCAATTTGAAAAAAACAGTATTCTTATACTTTACTCAGAAATCATCAAAACACCTGTAACTGCTTTCTTTTTTTGGCAAAATTAAACGAAAGCAAGGATGATAGAAATTTAATAAATGATATCAGGTTTTACTTAGTTCACAATCTTTAGCAATTGCCCTGAAATAAATTTTGAAATATCCTTCTTCACTCTCCTTCTGGAGAAGAAATGACAAACTGAAAACAACTCCACTAAAAAGTAGAGCTGACAACTGTAGAAGAATGAATAGCAAGTGAGTAGACCTGCTCTTCACAATTACTCTCCAGACAGGAAAGGGACTTGAGGTAGCTCACAAGTACTCCATACAATTGTTCCTCATAAATGGACTACAAGACAGTTGGCTGTGGTATGTTTAGAGTTCTGGAAGACAAGGGAATAGTCATCTTTTTGCTCAAGTCATGGTTGGCACCATTAAAAGGACACTGGGTTCATATACTTTTTGTCTAACCTCTTTTGGAAATCACTTGTTAACTGCTTTTCAGCTCTTAGGTACTTTTAGATCAATAAGCTTTACATCATCGGATGAGTTTCCTTCAATCCTTAAAATATTAAACTTGTTTCAGGTTCTTGGATAGGGTCCATTGTTCAAGTCTGTCAAGATCTTTCTGGATCCTGAGTTTGTCTTCTGGAGTGACGGCTATTCCTGCCAGCTTAGTGTCATCTGCAAATTTGATGAGTTCCCCTTCTATTCCCTCATCTAAGTCATTTATGAAGATTTTGAAGTATATTGGGCCTAAGACAGAACCTTGTTGTACTCCACTGCTTACATCCCTACATGTAAATATAGTACCATTACGGACTCCTCGTTGAGTACGGTTTGTCAGCCAGTTACTAAACCAGTTTCCCAACTAAAGGGGAAAACATTTAAATCCGACTTACAGAATGAAGCAAAGTATTTTAATATTGGACATATTGAAGTATATTTCTTGAACAATGAACTCAGTTGTTAATTTAAGAATGTCTGCCTCTATAGATAGATTATATATAAAATATATTATGAAAGAGGAACAAGTTATCTCAGACAAGATTGAGTGATTTGAAAGTGGATTTAAAAATGACAGGCTACGAGACGGTTGTGGAAAAAGAACACTGCAGTGGACATACAGAAAAAGGAGACCCATGCCTTAATAATTTAAAAGGATATGCAAATAACAATTCAAAAGAGCGACCGGGATAATTTTTTTATATTGGATTTACAAAACAATCTTGTTAAAGTTTTGAAGAATTTAATGAGAATGGACAAAGACAAAATGAAGGGAATTCAAGTTCTAGGATGTTATTTGGATTAAAGATTAAGACTGTTAAAAGTAAAAAGAAGGAATATAAAGTTTATTTATTTGATCAAGATTCAAATAAATATGTTGTAACTCTTAATGAATTTTTCTAATCAGAACTGAATGATAAGATCTTAAGAATTGGTTTACTGATAATAGATGTGAGATGGGAAGAAGATCATTTTTTTGTATTTTAATAGAAGGCAATAAGTTATTAAAATTGTTTATATTTGTCATGAAGAGGAAGTAATTTTTATATATTTTGTTTTTCTTTACTATATCTTCTATTTTTCTTCTTTTCTATTCTATTTTTATTTCTAAACTTTTTTATTTGATTTTCCTTAGTTTATATTCATGTTTAATATTTTTAATTGTAACTTTTAGTAAATTACTATATAAAATATCCTTTCTTTCATCTTTTAAGTTTTTGTAAGGTCTCCACCTTACAAGAGAAGAACTGAGGATATAAAGTGTATCAACCTCTGTAGAATCAGCAAAACATAGTACTCGTGTTCTGTTTAACCTATTGTAGAAAGTATCCTATTCCAACTTTTTTTAAAAAAAATGTTCAAAAATGTTTTTTCTGAAATGACAAGTTTAACAGGAACCTAGTGAATGACCACTGATGCCCTTTTGGGTGGGTTGTTTTGCTGCCTTAATGATTGGGTTTATTGTGATGCTACAACAGTTGGTGCAGATAGTTACAATTTTCACCCTTTCTGGAAAGGATGCCTAATTTTAATCTTTAAAAAGCGAAGTCCATTTCTATTTGTGTTTCTGGAATGCCAACACTGAAGAATGAATAGTTGATTGTCTTTGTGGGTGGCATGTTCGGCTGCCAGGAAAATTGGCTTAGGGAACTGGCAAGCGTGGTCCTTAATGGGATTAATGACCCTCATCAGTGGCAAGTTTTGAGATGCCAAAATTGTGGCTTGCTGGCAATAATCTACATTACTCAGCAGAAGCAAAAGAAGTATGCTGGCATAGTGAGATACAATGCTAGAGAAAAAGGCAGAAAGAGGCTGGCATAGAAAAATCGCATTTCAGAACCTTATGATTCCGTTCTTAAAACAGAAAATGGGCTAATCTGTGATCTTTCATTGCTGAGAGAGTTATACCTGGTTTACTCATGCAGAATTTAAAGGTAAATTTTGATTTGAGCACGCATACTCTCCGGACCATCTTTGAACCTGTATTCAGAATGCTGAGAGATTTTGAACTCCAAGCTCGGTTGCGGGACCAGCACAGAAGCTTAATGTTTAGCATATGAGAGAACAAATTGAAGGCTTGCAGCTAGCCACATGAAAGAATTCAGCTGAGAACTCAGAAATCATCAAGTCTAAGCCAGGCCATCCTGACTCTCCCAAATAGGTTCTGACAGACACCGAGTTTAATGAGTTATTAAGCTCATTGGCTGGCTATTTAAGAGCCCATCTCACCATACAATTTCTCCCCCACACACTCAGGTTCTCCATATATGGAAGTGAAGCTGCAACACTGCATAAAGTAGAAAAGCTACTGTGAATATATGAAGTGCTTCAAAAGGCTACAAAGTACTTTGAAGCTGCTTGATTTGATTCACCACTTTGAAGCTGGTCTCTGCTTCGATTCATGAATCGTCTTTGAAGGGGTGATTTGTCTTAAAGCTTCATCAGTTTGAAGCAACCATTTAAAACGTTGCACCGTTTTATTACACTTTCAGTTGTTCTTAATAATTTTTGCTTTGTTAGCTGTTTAAAGTGTACCGTTGAAAAATTGCCTATAGATTTCAAATTGGTCTTATTATTACTGTCATTTTGCAAGGAATACTTTGTGAAATAAGAACATAACACTTTACCAGTCTCAAACCTGCCTACAGCCCTACATATATAAGTACAATAGATGAGACAGGGGGCATTAGAATCATGCGAGATTGGCATGTATTCAAATTTACCAGATAAATAGCATGGCCCATTGTAACAATATTGAGCATAGAGCATATAGTGCAGCGGGAACAGATGTAGGTTTAATACTTATGATCATTGTTAGTACCAAGATCAACTCACGTCATGCTAACATTTACTTGTTTTCTATTGCTGTATTTATTCAGCAATAAAAGACAGTTGGTCTGATAAAGGAGTAATGGTCCATAGAAGCTTCTGCAGTCTCACCGGCCATTTTGTTCTCACCCCAAAATCATTATTTTTGTGGGGAAAAAATAAGATCCATAACTCGACTTGGATTCATTGGGATGGAGATCAGTCACTTCGCTGCATCCATCCTAATGTCTTTGCTCTTTCCATTTCAGTTTTGGTTTCATAAGTAAATCTCAGACCCAACCAATTCTTCTCAGTTTTTTCTTTGCAGTTATTTAAGCTTCATTTGCATGGTTGTACCTGAGACCAGCCCGCTTCTCCTCCTCTTGGTCAAAACCTTAATTTTTCCCAGGTAATCCACAGTGCAATTCCCCCACTGATGAGATTGCCAGCCTCTCTTTAGCCATATTGGTCAAGTTGCCAACCAATCTTCTGGCCTCAGATCTTCTACCCCTCTAGCTGCCTTTCGTCTTTTCCCTTTCCTTGCTGGGCAAAGTGCTACAGGGATAAAAGTCTCATATTTTCTCTTTATCTCTGGCTCATAAGTAATTCATATATCTGCCTGAACATAAAAGCTTTGTCTCTTCTTTTTAATCCCTTAAACTGCCTCTTTGTAGGTAAGCTTTCTCCCTCTTTTTCTATCTCTACTTCCAGACAAATATTCTACTATTCCTTTTCTTTCTGTCCTACTATATATGTGTGTAGGTATGTGCACCTACATCATTTTATATCTTTCCTATTTTTTAAAGTTTTTATTTTCTTACCTTCCTTCTATGACAGGGGTGTCAAACTGCCAGCCTGCGGGCCGGATGCGTCATGGCGAAACCGTACCACCTAATTGCCGGCAATGGAAAAAAAGTCGTGATATGTCACGACACGTCACGTGACGTTGCGAGTTTGACACCCCTGTTCTATGGTATGAACGATGGTTTTTGAAACAGGTTGTAGCCACTTAATTTCCATGCCACTCTGACTACTCTTAACTAGCTTGCAAATGAGAATGCTGTAGTTTGTCAAATGCTTTCATAAAATTAAGATATATTAAAACTAGAGCACCCTACAAGCAATTATTAACATGTTACTGTCGGGGATGTTTGCCAGGGCCAAACGTTAAGTTCCAATTAAACGGATTTCTTGCTCATGCCTAGGCACAGGAATCTAGTCAACCAACAGTTAGCACTGTTTTGTTGCTAGATAAGGGTTAGCAAAATTCAAGAGGGGTTGGACTTAGTCCACTTGCGGCAATGTAGAGACTCTAGGCTGATTCACACCTTCTGTTTGGTTGGTGATAGCAATAATAATATTGGCTTTATTGGATCCTTCAATTATTTTAAATGTTTTCTGCAATAAGAAATGTCTATTCTTGGTTTTCAAGGAAACCTGAAGTATCTTCAAATGCTCTCCATCTGTATTGGAATAATCTATCTATTCTTCTGTGTTCGATAAAGAAGGGTTGTCTACTTGCTTGATGTGTCTTTCCGCCCACATCACTGTTTACTTATGGTGATACTAAAAATATGTGCCTTTCTTCTGATCTTCCCTGTCTACAGCATAGCAGGACTTTCATGCTCACAAATACTTAATAACCTAGATAAATAATTAATCAGAAAGAGAAAATAATATAAATCCCATCTTTCATTTTGCTATTAAAATTGCAAAAGCATTAATGCAACCAATAAGTATTGTTTTAGTAATTAGATAAGTCCCATGTATTGTAGCAGCACTTGAGGGGAAAAAGTCACAAGATCAGCATCTGGCAGGAAATAATATGATTTTAGTTGTAGAAGAGAAGTGTTATTATTTTTGTTAAGATTTCATTTTTGTTCTAGGTACAAACTGTGAGTCCTCCATAGGGATCCTTAGTAAAACTCAGCCCTGGCTCTATCAAACTAACAGTTTGCTGATGTAGTAATATGTTGATTAGTTTCTAGTTGCTATCCTGTTGTCTAACACAATCTATTTGGATTGGAAGAAGATTTTAAAGACAGTTAAGACTTGCTCAATTCTTGCATTTTTGTTCCCAGTTAACTATCACAAGAAATCCTATGCAGAATAGAACATTGGCTTCATAAGTAGAAGATCCCATATCCAATCTCTAGCTTAAAGGATCATGTAGTTTTTCACAGGAAAAGCATGTGGAACCCCCACCTGTCACAATAGGAGACAATATCAGGCCATCTGAATGTAAAACAACTTCCTAGGTTAATTCTTATGTCCTGCCATGGACTACTAGGTGGTTTTGGTTTATTTCATCAAATCATTTTGTGATAGTGTAGCATTGCATGATGGTTGTTGTTACCTTGGTCCATAACTGAATGTAACACAGTCCTTTATTTGAAAAGTCAGCCTCTTTCTTTCTATCTCCCCAACCAGTGACTGCTGAAGGAAGAAAAGTTAGCTCTTGCAAAGATCTGAATGGATGACTTCCAATGCGCTTCCACCCTTCTTCTATTATTTCACCCATTTCTACATCCCCATTTCTCCTCTGTCTGCAGAATGGTTGGAGGAGCCTATGTTTCCTTTCATTACATCCATTTTAATTATCTGCCTCCTCTTTGCCCGCTCACCCAACCCTTACAAATTGTAAAGAATGTATAAATATCCTTAAGTCAACCCAAAATCTGCGCTTATTCCAAACCACGGTTTCCCCACCTAATTATGTCACAATTAAGCCATAACAGCACTTGCTTTCTTTTTTCTCTTTGCCCTTATTTTATCTGTAATCCATTGTTAGCCCTACTGGTACTGAAATCTTATTGACCCTATCCAAGGCAGCAGGACTGGGGTTGGTTGTGAGGAGCAAATTTCACGCCAGTGCTGTATAGAATCCTGCTGGTTTAAGAGCTCATGAGGAATACATCAACTGTGCAGAGAACAAAGGCCAGGAATGTGTTTTTAGATATATGGACGAACAAAAAACCAAAACAGAACAATCCCCTTCTTTGGGATTAGATGGAAACAGGCTTCTAGATAGCATAAAAGCATGAAAGGCATAAGCCTTTTTGTTCTTTACCAGCATAATACTTCAAACTAAAATTGCATTTTTATGAAACATTCTTAAGTGTATATTGGTATATATTAGAAAAATTCAAAACTTGGTCTACCTTTCTCTATTTCGTACTTTTTTCCTGATAAATATTCTTGCTGCAAATACTTAGAATATGGGCCCCCTTCCCCTTTTTGATGGAAGATGTTATAATAGGTTGTGTTATCAACAAGAGAAATGTGCTACTTTTCTCCATTCTTCTTTGCTCCAAATTTGCTTTCTATCTAAGGGAAGGGAAGAGCTGTAGATTTTCAAATTGCTTTAAGGAAATTCTGTTTTAATACGACTACTGTAAAAAGCCAAACTGTTGACAAACATCCTGCAATGTTCTTTGTGAATTATATTTCCTAAAATTCTGCTAGTCTCAGATAAATGTTGTATTTCTTTCCTTATCTTTAAATATATGGAATCGTGCAAAGTTTATATTCTAAGGAAGTGTTTAACTGTTTGGGGTAGAGATTTGTTATCAAAGCAACAATGTAGCTTGAGCCCTGATCAAAAAGTGGTTTATAAAAATGCCTCAGACAGCCGTGCCCTTTGCATAAAGATAAAAGAAAGAGGAAAATTCACTTGTTCCTCCTCCTTTTTCCCAACAACAACAACCCTGTGAAGTAAGTTGGGCTAAGAGAGAATGATTGGCCCAAGGTCACCCACCTGGCTTTCATGGCTAAGGCAGGACTTGAACTCATGGTATCCCGCTTTCTAGTTTGGTGCCTTACCCACTAGACCAGGCATGTCATACTTGCGATGTCACGTGACATCACGCGACGTATCGCAACTTTTTCCTCATTGTCGGCAATGGGGTGGGCACAGTTTCAGTGTAATGCATCCGGCCCGTGGGCCGGCAGTTTGACATGCCTGCACTAGATCAAACTGGTTCAGTTTGGAAGTTTTAATTTCTCTCTACCTGACCTTTCCCTCCTTATAGCAGTGATTTCCTCTCAAGTTAACTGAGGAATCAAATCGTTAAAATTGGCAGAAATTAGTCTGCCGCTACTAATGTTAGTGCATGGTTTCTCCAATAGTCTAATACACGGCGGATGATTAAACTGTCTGATAACTAAATGCAGAGCATTTGGGGATTAAGAAGCTAAAGAAAGTTGTACTTGTAGGGATTTGAGCTTCTGCACAGACTACCAGTTTTAGTTAATGCTGTCACAGAGGAGATTTTTAGGTCATAAGACCACACTACTGGTTGCAGTGAAGACCCTGCACAGCAGTAAAGTCACATTAGCCCTCAGAGGTGAATGTTACAGGTTGAAAATGTCTATCTTCAAAAGACACATTATCAGAGAGGGGAACTTTAAAAGGCAAAACTGCTGGGTGGCTTTCTGTCTGCATTTCTCTTTACTTTGGGAAGTGTAAAGTGTGCAAGAGAAGGAAAAATAGAGCTTGATGTTGAATTGGAAACCTTTTCCTTCCTTATCAAGAAATAGCAGCTGGGTCTATCTCTTCAATAGCTCCTTTTTTTAATTGAAAGATCAAAAGTGCTTTCATGCCAGTTGCACAATCATAACATTAAAAACAACAACCAAACAGCCTGTTATCTGATAAATTTAGGGGGGTGGGAGAAACTAATTGAATGTTACAGAAATGTTGGAATCAACTTGGAAAACTATACGCAGTGGCTAAAACTGAAACCCCAAAGTTCAATGTTTTACAATATTGTGAGAAAATGCAGCAATGCAACAATAAATCGGAGAACTGTTTCAGAGAGCACTAATTTTATATGGCTATAAATTTTAAAAGAGACTATATTAGCCACTACAACTTTATATCTGCCATCTCATTTTTTTTAAAAGACATGCCACATTTTTTATTGAAGGCCAATAATTCCCAAATGGATGGATGCAAATCTGATTCCATGCTTTCATTCCATTATTTCTTCCAAAAAGAAGAAAAGAAGCAGTTCTCAAAAAATATGATATTTTTTTTTGCACAGAAAGATAGGAAAGAAATGAGTTTGTTTAATAAAACTGCTAGGAGGTCCTATAAATTAAGATTTCCAAACAACGAAAAAAAGAATTACTAGAAGTATCAGAATGCACCCAGAGCATAATTGCACAAAGCAGTGGCATTAAAATTATTTCCTTAAATTTCCTGCTATAAATAATGAACATTCCTTGCTATAACATGATTTAAATAAATAGTACTTAGACGTTTTAAGTGATTTTTTTTTTAAAAAAAAACATATTCTGGAAATGAAATATGGTCACTAAAGCCTAAATCCAATTAGCTTTTAATGGATACAGAAATTTGTTATTATTGGATATGGTTATTGTGAAAACTGCTAATCCAAAATTAAAAATTAAAAAAAACGTGTAATGTTTTTATTGAGTCCTGATAACTAAACATATTATCAAACAGTCAGCTGACCACATGGTAAGGCATATTAAGATACAGCTGATTATTAAAAGGGAAGATATGGCTGTGCATTAGGCAAGGAAATGTATGAAAATGAGAAAAAAACAAAAAGAATCTTTTTGTTGGTTTTGACAGTTTCTCACATAATATTATGAAAAACAGAAGGGTGCTCAAATCAACAGGTTCCTTTTTTTATTAGTCAATCTGATCAGAATGCTATGTTGAACCATATCTTTGGTGCTCCAATCATGTATTTGATTGCAATAATGGATAAAATGAATAAAATGCCTCAATCTCTAAAAATTACCAGTTCCTATTTTCTAAGTATTTTGGTTTCCAATCCCATCCATATAAAATTGATTCTCAAGGGCAATGTGTTCCTCTTTGTATATCAATGCCTACTCTTGTTTATTAGTCCTTCTATACTGATCCCATTTTCTTATCCTTATTATCAGCTCTCTAGAGCTTAGTATATATGAATTTTCTGTCTTTGTAAGCTACCCCCCTCCCAACTACCTCAAGTCAAATGATATGACCCAAATCTGGATGAAAGGATGCAGCATCTGATTAACTAAAATTGTAAGAGGTCTGCAGCAAGCATACATAAATAAGAAGATGCTGGGCGTTGCTAACAGTTGAATAGCTGCAGCATCTGGTAAGGCGACTCCATCCTTTCCAGCAATTTTCTTCTGAATTGCACGGGGTTCCTATCATTATTAGTTTATATGGTTGCTATAATTATTTATTTATATGACTGCCCATCTCATAACAGCAACTCTGGACATTAAATAAAAACATAATATAATAACATAATATCAGACATAAACAATAGCTGAAGTAAAAAAACCAATCTTTAGGAAATTAAGGCCTGGAGGTACTGGGGAGATTTTGCGATGGCTCACTTACTGTGGTTAATATCATCCTCTCCTGACTCGTGAGCCATTTTTATAGTTAGTTTCAGTACGATTGTTTTATATATTTAATTTTAATTAAATATATAATTAAAGTGTTTTTTAATTAAAGTGTTCTACGGTGCCAGAATCACTTTTTTTTCCAGTAATAATTTTATTAAATCTTAAAGGAGAAAGGTAACAACTAGCAAGAATGAATAATCAAGAAAGAGATTCAAAAAGCAAAAAGAGTAAAGAGTAAAGAGAGAAATAGTTCATTAGAAGTGCAGCAAAATAAAAACTAAACTAAAATAAATAAAATTAAATTAAATATGTGAATCAAGACTTGAATGAAAATGTGTGATTTTATCAGCATAATGTTTAGCAAATCTGTCCTAGCAACCCACAAAGCGATCTTCTTATTAATGATAGAGAGCTGTTATAATTCCCTTCATCTTTTTGGATCAATTCTGAAATGAAAACCAGATCACAAGTGGTCCCCCCCTCTATATGGGTAGCCTGAAACCAATTGAAAAATCCCATGGTTGTAATGCAGCTCATAAATTCCTAAAACATTCCAGATCCAACACCCAGAGCATAGAGATTGAATTTTTTTTGAGTCAAATTCTTAAGCTAATCAACTCACAATCCTGCACTGAGATTCAAGAGCTAAAGCAAAGTTGCTCTTGGTGTCAGCAGTCTCCCAAGCATCTCTCTGGAATCCATCCTCAGCATGGATTTGTAAATCCAACCACCTATAGCGTATATGATAAAAGCTAAGATTTTAGAAAGTTTATACACACATATAACAATTACCCATGAAGTTGTGGCTGCTGAAACAGTAAAAACAACTGGTGAGCAGATCTGGTATAAGGACAGAATCACTGGAGCTGGATCTTTTAGCTCTAATTGAGACAAACGTAGTCCTTGACGTACGGCCACAACTGAGCCCAAAATTTCTGTTGCTAAATGTAACATTTGTTAAGTGAGTTTTGCCCCATTTTACAACCTTTCTTACCACGGTTGTTAAGTGAATGGCTGCAGTTCTTAAGTCAGTACCATGGTTGTTAATTGAACCTGGCTTCTTCATTCACTTTGCTTGTGAGAAGGTCGCAAAGGGTGATCACATGTCTCCAAGACACAAATTCAGGTGCCAAGCATCTGAATTTTGATCATGTGACCATGGGGAGGCTTCAACGGTCATATAAAAGATGATCATAACTCATTTTTTTCACTGTTGTTTTAACCTTGAATGGTCACTAAATGAACCGTTGTAAGTCAAGGACTACCTGCAGATACAAATTTGGTTAACATCAAAATGGATGTCACAGACTTCACAGACTAAACAATTGTTTCTTCAACCTTGGCCTATTTATATATATATATGTAAGGCCTATACATACATATATATATATATATATATATAGACCTACATATATATATATATATATATATATATATATATATATATATATATATATATATATATATATATATATATATATATATATATATATATATATATATATATATATATATATATATATATATATATATATATATATATATATATATATATATATATATATAAAGACCTGAAGAATCACAACCGTGAGACCACCAGGAGATAAAAACTATAACAAGTTTATTTACAATTAAAAGCACCTAGTTATAGTTTTTATCTCCTGGTGGTCTCACGGTTGTGATTCTTCAGATATGAATTTACCCAGGAGTCAACCTCCAGCTTTTAAAATTTTTAGAGTTTTAAATATATATATATATATATATATATATATGTTTTTCAAAATTTGGATTGCTAACAAAGAATTAAGGGAGAACTGGAATAGCCATAGTTCTTTTCAACCAGACATACCCTTCTGAGATATATATATATATATATATATATATATATATTGGTCTTGTAGAAAATCATCCTTACTTTTTCACTGAGCACTTTGATGAGACTAATTTTATTAATGCCTTCAAGGGATGTGATTATTGCACAGTGGAGCTTTACAGAAATGCCTGCAAATAAGTCTGTCTCTCTTCTTCCTTCACTTTTCTCTGTGTGTCAGCTTTTAATTATCTTAGCTACTAGTCTGCAATGCTTGAGCCACTAAATAGGCACTTTTGAGCACCAACAAGATTGATTTCTGCCGAATATCTAATGCTTTTACTTCAGAAAGCAAGCAAGCAAGCAAGCAAGCAAGCAAGCAAAAAAAAAATATGCTTATTTTCTTAAATATGCTGTGCTTCTACTTATCTCATGGCCCACTTTTCTCAGCTGTTGTCATTTCTGGTATTTGCAGGAGACAATCCCCTCTATTGTATAATTTCCTCTGTGTTTGGGTGTTTACCTATATGGTCATTTGGTAATTTTGGAAAAAGGCAATATGGCGCCAGCATTTTCTTGTCTCCCAGTTTGTTTTTACTGAAATGACAGAAATGACTAATAATTACATCAACACAATTCTGACAGCAGTTCACTAAAGCCTTGATCTGGAGGGATAGTTAGATCTGTCCTATTTTCTTTTGGGAAATGGAATGATTTTAATTTTTATTATTATTGTTACTTTTGTAATGGACTTTTAATAGCACAACTATGAAAAAAGAACAAACAAGAAATAAAAGGAGATTTATGTACTATGTAAAATTGAACAAGGTTTTGCAGATCTTAATGCTTGGAAAATCTGTGCTTAATGTTTATTTTGTTTTTAGCCGTATAAACCAAATGGAACTGAAGAATAAATAAAACTATTCTACGAGAAATGCTTGTCCCTCATCAATATCTGTCATCCACACTAGAAATCAACTGTACAGAAAGGCTAAAACTACTATATATAGTAACACTTTCTTGACAGTCTGATTGTACTGTACCCCTCCCCCTTTTTATACTCCAGTGAATTGGGGAGGCATCAGTATGAGCATCTTCTGAATATTGTTTTGGGCTTAAAATATGTTTCTCTCTTACACACACATACACACACACACACACACACACACACACACACAATCTCCCTGGTGTCAGATCTTGCATATTTCCACAAAAGTCATCTTCTTACTTTCTACAATATTCAAAATAATTTTGTTGTAAGAGTATAATTTTTAGAAAAGAAGAAAATGTTTATGCCCACTGATTTTTAAGTTTTTTCAGAAGGAAGGAATAGAAAGAAAGAAAGAAAGAAAGAAAGAAAGAAAGAAAGAAAGAAAGAAAGAAAGAAAGAAAGAAAGAAAGAAAGAAAGAAAGAAATTTAGTCTCTTTTATGGTGGCTGGGAGGACAGGAAAATTATCAGTGCAGGACTGACCAAATCAAACCTATGCTGGCAGTACTTAAAAGTAAGTTTGTTAATTAAGGAAAGAGGTGTCAGACATGTGAATAAGGCATTGGGCTTACAGTAGGATTATTATGAGGATAACAATGAAGGTGAGGTGGTAAATCACCTATTTATTCTAAATCTTGGTGTTAATAACAATAGGAAAAACAAATTGTGCATCTCATTAAAATATTGTATGGGCTTGTATCATTAAACTGTCGATAAGCTAATTTTTATTCATTTATTAGAATCAAAGACCAACCAACCAATGAACAAAATATTATCTAGATAATTCAGTATTATATGTTATATTCCCAGCACATGTTCATAAAGTACATGGATAGGCTCTATATGCCATAAAGCAGAATTGTTTTAAGTACATTTGCAGACTTGCAAAACTGCAAAGTTTTGTAAGCAAATATCCATAAAATGTGAACTTCAAAAACTTTGCAGGTATGAAGTCCTCTTCCCTAAACAAACTTCAATGTGCAATATTGAATTTTAAAATAGCACAGTGGACTGAAAAACTAAGAACACCATTTTAGGAGTCATGATTCACCCAAAAATTATTTTAGAATTTAGGTTATCCTTTTTTTAAAAAAATCTTTCCCTTTCACCCTCAGAAAAGTTTTTAAGCTGCATCTTTTGTAGCCAGCAACTTCCTCACCAACTGCATTCTGGAAGGGAAACATGGTAGTGAAAGTTTTGCCGCTATGGGAAAATAGAGAACTATGTGTTTCTTTAGTTAGAGTTAAGTGCCATTATGGCACAAATAAGAAATTAATTACTGTAGTATTTCTCAACTTCATATACTGCATGGACTTCAGTTCCCAGAATTATCCAGCTGGCACGTGGGCTGGGTAATTCTGAGAGTTCAAGTCCATTCATCTCAAAGTGGCTAGCTTCAGAAATACTGGCTTAGGACATATTTTCCTAATATGTATGTTTACTATGACTTCATCTATATATGGCTATGGAGTTGTTTGACATCTGTGTTTGTAATTTGTCTGCTTGTTTCTGTGAAGTGGAAGGGGGTCTTTCACTTTGGGAGCATTACAGATAGGCCCTTTGTGTAACTGACTAGGCTCTTCAGATCCTTACAAATAAACTATTTTAGAGACTATAGAATTCATGGACTGAGTAAACATATGGACTAGGATCAACTCTGCTGTGGAAACCAATGAAAAGGGAGAGAGAGCTGTGGTCCTAAGGAGTTTTCTCTCTTACAGTCTCCAGCATCTGGCTCAATGACTATGTCATGCTCTAAAGCAGGGGTGTCGAACTGCTGGCCCGCGGGCCGGATGCATCATAGCAAAACCGCGCCCACCCCATTGCCAGCAATGGCCAAAAAGCCGTGATACGTTGCGACACATCACGTGACGTTGTGAGTTTGACACCCCTGCTCTAAAGTATTTTATTTTATTAGAAAAGTGAGAAATAGATAAGATAAATATATAAACTGATGGAATGTCATTTGAAATTGAAGAGAAAGAGAAACTTCTAATTGTAATTAAGACTATATCTTTTTTTGAAAAGAAAAATTGTTCCTAAATAGTCATTGTTGTTGTTGGGTTTTTTTTTTTAAGATGGCAATATTTAAACTCAATGATATTTGGTCAGCATTAATTAAAATTGACATTCTATTGTTTAAATTACTTAGAGTATTAGAAATAAAGAAAAGAGAAAGAAATTAATTACTATTTAGGATAGCAGTATGATAAGCATACCTTTATTTGTCTTTTTCATATGAAACTGAGCATAATATTAGAAAAAAAGAATCTGTTGCTGATTACATCAAAGTATTTGCTGTATTATAAAGGTTTCAATCTTGAGCTAGTTATTTGGTATTGATGTTTCCATTGTAGAATTGTTTAATTATACAATATCTTTAAAGTTTTGCATCCATTTTATTATACATTTTTTGTTCGTTCTGTCTCTGTATCATATTTAAGTAAATGTTTATATACGTGACCTAACAGATGGCATTGTTTTTTTCTGAATATCTCTCCTTCCTTCTTGAAATCTGATTTTATTCTTTCATTTACATCATCACTGTTGCCACCAGGAACCTATGAGAATATTAGTTTGAGGACTATATTAAATTATGATGCATTTTTTTAAAATCTGGCCTTTGTGTGGAAACTTCATCATTCAGTACTTTTATAGTCTGCATTTAGGATTGATGGAAATCAACTGTTTTGCATCTGAGGTCTAATGAGCTAACACCCTGAAATGGTTTTGATAGTAAAGCAAGTTTTTCACAAAGCAGATCTTGCCATTATAGATAATTCTGTGCTTATTCAAGAATGGTAAGTTGCAAAGAAGCACTTCATATTGCCCTCAATTAATCTTATATGGGGTTGACAAGAATAGCAACCCTGGCAGATTGGTGGCTCAGAGGCCATCTTGAAAATAACATTTTAAAAGAAGTGATTCACACTGATTGCACCAAATTCTTAAAGTAAGAACATTGGAGTGGAACTATTAAACTTTCACCTTTATGGAAATGGAGCTATCTAATATAAAGTCGAGGGTATGACAAATGAATATTACTTTCTATGCTAATGTAATGGCACTGAAGTACAAATGGAAAAAGCTAATGCTCTGATAGATCTAATGGGACTCATTAAGTGCTTCTATTTGAATATCTACATATTTGTGGCTAACTCATAATCATTGCACTTTGCATTAGCAAGAATATATGCAAACTATAGGAATACATTGTAGTAGAAAAGCCATGACAAAGGTATTTCTTGAAATGAAAGCAAATCTGCGTAACCAGCTTGACACTATATGTAGTCAAATACATCATTCTTCATACTTTTTAAAAAAGCTAACAAAATGTAGAATGGAGATATTGCAGTTGTGTTAAGGAGAGCGCACGTTGCTTAGTTTCTTCTATATGAATGTTTTTCTAGAAAAATTATGTGAATTATCTTCCCAAAATAAAAAGAGCTGGGGAGAAGGGGGAGATAAAAGAGAAAAAAAGAGGGAATAGATAAATAGACTCTTCACTTTGCTCAAACTCACAATCTCCCAGGGAAAACCAAAGTGGTAATCATGACTCATTTACCTTTAAAGTATTAGTTGTATTTATTTATTTAGCATATGCATAGCATACATGGACTAGCAATATATATTAACATTTCATCTAGATCAGGGGTCTTCAAACCTGGCCCTTTTATGACTTGTGGACTTCAACTCCCAGAATTCCTCAGCCAGGCCATCTAACCATTGAAGTGCAGTTTCGTTTATATGGAAAAAAAAATCAGATTTTGGACTGGTACATGCCCTCAGCTTACAGTAGGTCTTGATGTGATCTACAGTTTGACATGGAACCTCACAGTCACACTGAGGGCAGGATACTATTGTTGCATTCAATGTGCTTTTTGCAACATATTATATACAATATATTGTATACAATTTATATATTATATATTTTATACAATATATTGTATACAATGCAATAAAATGTATACATGTTGTATACAAATTGTATACAAATGAAAGTTTATTTGCAAACAGGTTAAAAATACTGATAGCTGATGTTTAGTTGGCACACAAGCAGATTTGATTTGATAATGTTTCAGTTGAAATCAATATGGAATGTTTCAGCATATGTGAAGTCCATCCAATTTTCTATTGTAACTTGTCTATTCTTATTAGATATCATTATGTTTAATACTACCCTTACATAATCAATATAAGATTGGTAAGGACAGCTGAGATGATCATAGGAAGTTCGCTTCCTGGTATTCAGGATGCTTCTTGTAAGCCAGACATGTCAAACAAAAGGCCCGGGGGCCGGATGCGGCCCGCGAAGTGGTTTCATGTGGCCCACAAAGCCATCCTGGAAACTGAGGGAATGGCCCCCTCTGCCTTGGCCTTGGCCCAAGCCAGCCGGGAGCCAATGTACAATTTTGTGGTGGCCATCTATGCTGAAACGCATTCAGTCTTAGCTCCATAAGCCCTCCCCTGCATGGCCTCAGAGGAACAGTGAGCTCCTCCAGTGGACCATGCCTTGGCACTTGCCCTGGTCCCACCCCCTTCTGCCAGAGACTCTCAGATCTATCCTATTCCTGCCCAGGCCTCCACAGGCACCCTTAACACGAACGATGTAGAGTTGGCCACACCCACCCAGTAGGCCACACCCACTCCATCCACATCCACCCAGTAGCCGCACCCACCCTGGCCACACCCACCCAGACCCCTGAGGGCAATCACAATGCTGATGCGGCCCTCAATGAAATTGAGTTTGACACTCCTGTTGTAAGCACTATGTGCTTAGAGCTCAAAGCATTGTTAGAGACCCCACACACCCACTTTACGGTCTGTTTCTGTTGCTCCCTTTTGGGAGGGGAGGTTTCAAAGTATTTCTAGCTGGACTACCCAATTCTGTAATAGCTTTGTTCCCTATACCATCTGTCTGATAAATGCGCAATATTCATTTTTCTTGCAATGCACATATATACATAATCTGAACTAGACTGTTTTGTGTCATATAATATACGTGGGTAATTCTGTGTATGTATGTATGTATGTATGTATGTCATATTTATGCAATGTATATTGGAGATGGTGACCCTTTGAGAGCTGTACGCAACGAAATTTCACTTTAATGTATGCCAATTAGTGTATGTTCAAAGTGACAATAAAGTTATTCTATTCTATTCTAACCATAAGCAACAATTGTTTTTGTTTTGTGAACTGATTTGTTTCTTATCTATTTATTTATTAAAACTGGTAAAAATAAATATGGTAGATAAGATAGGGTGCATTTGTAGAGAGAGCACTCCAAGAAAAGACAGATTTGATTCAGTGGTGGGATTCAAATGTGTGAACAACTGGTTCTTTGTGTGGATGCTGCTTCTGGGAGTCCATTCTGGGCCTGGGCAAACAAAAAATTAGCTACCGGTTCTGCCTAAGTGGTGCGAACTGGCTGAATCCCACCACTGATTTGATTGCTACAAAGATTTTTTTTCTCACCTTGCTGGAACTGTTTGTCCCATTATAAAACTAGGTATTGGCAATGGAAACAGACACACAGGGACATAGAACAAGTTTTCAGGAGCCACAGGGAAAAGTTTATTTAGGTAAAACACAGTGAGATATTTCTCATTAAAGTCACATCATCTTCCCAGTGAAAAAAAAAAAGGCCAAGATTGTTATCTCTATCTGAACTTGGGTGATCTCTTTCTCGGCTGCCTAAAATGCTATAATTGAAAAGCAGAAAAGGAATAAAAATCTCACTGAACTTAAAAAACTAGTTAAAGGACTCCTCTATGCTGTTTTAATGCTTATAGTAACAGCCGGTAATTTTTTTTTCTCCTTAATCTGATATAAATTTCAGTGCTAGAAGCATTAAAAAAAACCCTCTGAAATGAAATTGAAGTAAATAATGGAATTTTAAGAATTAAAATTTAATTGAATTGAAAAGGGGGATGTGGTGGTAACACAAAATAGATGAATGTATTGTGTGTATAATCCTTTGTACTAGCACTATATTTCTGCATGCTGTGATAATATGTGTAGCAGCAGTTCACTGTAGCAAAGTAACACATTCCACTGTGGTGTTTTATTTTGCTTTGTGTTGCTATGATTCTGTGCTATTCTGATAATCTTCCGGTCTTACAAATCAAATTGACCAGATGTAAGTTTTGTTTCTGTTTTCATAACATCTGACACTAAGTCCAGGGTCATTGGCAGGGGCTTCAAGTTAACAAGCTTCTCTGTAAATACATGATCCCCAGCTGTCTGCTTCTGGTAGACATTCCTAGTAATTTTGTAGCAAATTAATCATGCATTTTGACAGTTGCTAAAGTGGCATTTTGTGCTAAACCTATCCCTTTAATTAAACATGGATGCTCAATTTTTAGGCTGACAATTTCTGGACACCTGTTAATTTTTTGAGTCTGAGAATTTGCCTGCTCATTCTGCCTTGGTTTTTTACACTTTTCCTTCCCCACACATGTTCACATTATGTTCCAAGCCAAAGTTGCAGATACTGAAGAGACAGCCCATGCTGACAGCTAAGGTCAACTCACTGCAAAATTTGAGCATTTGTCGGCTTGAACTGACTAAGTGCTGTGTCTGCTAAATGCAGATTGACAGAAGTATCCAAGGGACCACCTTTCCTTTCAATACAAGAAGCATCTAATTACCACTGTGCATAGCTATGTTTCCCCACTTCTCTGTCCTCTATTTTAGGATGAATACACACACTTACATTTACATGCAAAGAAAGAAATTACATATAAATAATTTTGAATTTATTTTAGTTTTAATAAAAGCAAGAAGTAAACTTAGAAAACTGCATTCTTGTGTTTGTGATTAATGTTTCCCAGGAGATTGTTTACCCCTGACATCATAAAGAATGTTAACATTATTTTATGCAATAAAAGCTGAAATGATTTTATCATGGGTTCATATTTAATTTTAAGACCACCAATAAAATATTGAAATGAGCAATGAGAAGGGAGCAATAATTTGAACAATTATTAGTCATTATTTCTCCTAAAGTTAAAAGAATACTTTCTAAGAAATATAGTCTTGCTTGACAGAACCTAAAATGAGAGTGATATAATCATATTAATCTGTAGAGAGTAGTGATAATAATAATGTGTGTGTGTTTCTCTCTGTGAATGTGTGTATATATATATTTAGATCAATAAAATCATCAGTAAAACGACTAAGGGATAAGAGGCCCTAATAGATGGAAAATATGCTTATGAAAAGCACCTTTCTATAACATAGTTATCCAAACCCTTAATACATATATCATAACTTTTGATTGATTGATTATGGTTACCACCTTCCAGATTGATTTTGAACTCAACATCAAGCTTAGCATTAATCTCTAATGTCTGTTGTTATTTCCTCCAGAATATGAGTATATTCCTTCTCAATCCTGAGATCATCATTTGTTGGCTTTTGCTAAGCTGCTTAGCATAAAATTAGTATAGATGGTATGATTATTCAGAAACTATTTTAAAAACATCATACACCTCTGGAGGTGTCTGTTTTTTGGTTATAATTCCAACTGATCATTTTATTGTTTTTAATTTGAGATTTATGGGTTTTCTTGGTGTTAGAAATGAATGCATAAAATATCATTTTGTTGGAGCATAGGAAATTAGAGTCATGAATGCACAAAATATGTTTTGTTTGTTTTATATCTAGTTGCTACTCTATAAAGAAGTAGCAACTAGAGTGTAGGGGTTTGAAGATTAAAACATCATTTTTAACACAAGAATTGGATCACAGATTGGACAAATCTTTGTTTTGCTGATATTAGTTTACATGAAACTGAGCACTAAAGAGAATATTTGTCTAGCAGTTAAATTAGATTTCAATCTGAATATAGCATGCTCCTCTATTAGACAAGAAAGCTATTTGATCTTAATTATTGTGTTTCCTCTTTTTACCTATTTGTATTCTGTAGGGAGTTGTGCCCTTCAGAATTACAGGATATATACACCAATGTGCAATTTAATTAGCCCCAAAAGAGAGGCTTTCAAACACCACTTTGTAGATGATTGTACGTTTCCTAGGTAGGAAATGTATTATTAACCCCTCAGAATATGTATTACCCTCTTTATACTGTGAAATGCCAGGCCAAATTAATTTACACTTGACATATTTCAGAAGATGGAAAGCATGCCTTGTAAGATTGCCTCTTAAAACATTTTGAAATTTGGGTTGGATGCTATGGTATCCAAGAAAAGGCATAAGAAGGGAGCCAAATGTTTTCAAATTGCCATGCCTGTGGCTTCTTCCATATTTCCTTCCAGAGTATGTTCTGATGTGACTTTTTGAAAAGACAACTCAAGAATCAGAGATCATTTTGTGTTCTCCTTGTGTTAGAACCTGTTTTTCCACATATTTCTAATTATTGAATCTGGAACATTAAATCACATAGCTTAACTTTATTTTTTTGGTCTATATCAAGGGCCCCAACCTCCGGTCCGTGGACCAGTACCGGGCCACAGCATGCCATCAACTGGTCTGCACAAATAAGCCAAGCCACATCCGCGGGATGCAGGCAGCACACAAAACCACGCCCTCTCTGGTCCACAGAAAAACCTCTCTCCACATAACTGGTCCCTGGTGCCCAAAAGATTGGGGACCTCTGGTCTATATGTTATCATTTTAATTCTTCAAGTCACAGTATGGTTGGGCTGCAGCCATACAATTTCTGCTGCTTCTGGAAGGAACAACAGTATTAGGATGTCTATAGTTCTGAAACGATATGGCTCTCCTTTATATGATATGTTACCATACTGCTTCTCAGAGAATAACTTCTTAGAAAATAACTTTTTGGCTAAGCCCTACAGGTTCCATAGGTACTTTATTTCCCAAAGCATCAAATATGATTTTTTGATCCTCTCAATAATGGTAACTAAATAATAATTTTTAATGTTAGAAATACATGAGGAGTCATCGTTTTATTTTATCGAGCTTATATTGTTGCAAGTCCCAAAGGACTCTAAAATGTGACTTACAGCACATTTTATAGTAAGATTAAAATAAAACAAAATAATATAAATGAAAAGAAAATAACCCTGGTACTCAAAAAAATATTCACAAAGGTTCTACTTCTCATTCTTTGGTTTATCTGTTATTTGATCTGAACTCTGAACTTGTTTTCTGGTCCCTTGAGGCATAATGTATTGTCTCCTATAGCAGTGATGGCGAACCTTTTAGAGACCGAGTGCCCAAACTGCAACCCAAAACCCACTTATTTATTGCAAAGTGCCAGGGCCGCATCAGCATTGTGGTTTCCTCAGGGGGGGCAGGAGGTGCTTCTGAGTGCCACCTCTGGCATGCAAAACCCGGGGGCACAAAAATGGACCACCATGTTACAAGGTGCAAAAACGGCTGCCCCCGTGCCACAAGGCGCTGCACCACACAAGAATGGGGCAGGGCTAGTGAGTATCACACAGGCACTAGCCCTGCCCCATTTGCAGTACGTGCATGCTCGTGGCCCTATGTGCACATGGATGCATGTAAAATGCTAGTCGGCCGCTTCGCCTTTTTGCTGGGTGGGGCTCCTGCTCCGGGCAGCGGTGGCGACCTGATGGACCTGCTGCTGCTGCTGGTGGTGAGCATGCCAACAGAGAGGGCTCTGAATGCCACCTCTGGCACGCGTGCCATAAGTTCGCTACCACTGTCCTATAGAATATAGAAATTATTACTTTTAACAGAAGGTAGGCTAAAATGTGTATTAATACACATGTAATCACATGAAAATATTTCCCCCTTTTATTGCTCTCCTCTAAGGCAGAGATAACTAAGTATGAGACTTATTTCGATTTAGAAAATGAAACCATCATAAATATTACTGACAATATGCAAAAATCCAAAAGAGAGAAAAAGAAAGAAAATGCCACCTCTCTCTGTGCTGTCGGTCAGTAGTGACATTACATGTTTTGTCTCTGTACATTTTCAGAAATGTTGTGAGATTTTTCAAAGTGAATGGCAACAGGTGAATTCTTTGTTTCCTGAAATGTGTACATGCCAAAATCTTGACAAGGTGAAGCTCTTTGTAGCAAAATTGATGACATGGTTTTCTTTTAAAAAATATTGTTTTTTTTATTGATTCTCTATTTAAATATTGTTAGCTACACCTTGGTTTTTTTTATTTTGCTCGGTCTCTGTCTTTCTCTTCGACAGCTCTACTTATGTAATGTGTACATGTAATATATATATGTATATAATGTAATGTATATGTAATTGTATAGTATTTATAAATATATAGTATATATTGTATATTATATATTATATACATAAATATATATAATGTACGGGTAATGTATACATGCCTTATGCATGTCTTGGCTTCTTGCAAGGAATATTATATTTTGGAAGTATGCAGCATTCTTTGCTTGTATCCATCAAGGAATAACACAGTATAAAGAGCAAACAAAAAAATCACATTTTTGGTGGTGTTTGGAAATTTGAGCCCCAACTAGGACCCAAGGAATTATCTAAGTAATGTCATAAAATATAATATGTGTCCAGCAAAAGGTAGTTGTTCCTTATCAAATCTGCAGTTGATATAGCCAAAATATTTAGTCCCTGTGAAATTTTTGTCTGTTATTCTGCTAATAGAACAATAAGTATAGAGTTTAGAATATATTTTATATATTTTCTAGATTCTACCTATTTTGAATATTATCTTTTATAATTTTTAATTCTTTTTTCCTTGATCTTGTTGTTTGCTAGTATAGGCATTTCCACAAAAATTACTCACATCTTTTTGATTATTTTTTTATATGTTGTGCTGTGTTTCAGATGACAGTTTGGGCAACCCCCCCCCTAAAATAGTAACATTATCATTTTTAAAAACTTTCTCAATTTTGTAATCATACCACATTGGAAGCTGTATTTTTATACAGATTCTAGGGGATTGTAGTGATTATACTATCACAATATTGCTTATAGACAGTGTGAGCAGTTGTTGCATCCATTAATTAGTGATCCACAATTTTCATATTTCTTCTGAATAAGTCTGTATTTGCTGCTATTTGATATATGTTGAATCCTTGAGATCATTACATTTGTAATGATTGTTCTTGAGTTGCAAAATTAATTACTTCGGTTTCATATTTTCAAGGGTTTGCAATAGCAAGATGTTCACTTGGTCCCTTTAGCCAAACCAGTTTATCATACTGGGGACTAGATAGTGGCTACTGCTTGTAGAGTCCTCCAAGTATCTGTCATCATCTATATCTTGAGTTTTATCTGAATTGCACAAATCTAATGTATTAGGAAGCAAGTAGGAAGTTAACATTTAACATCTGTACATGAGCACATGGCAAATAAACCAAAATGTGCAATCAGAGAAGCAAGCTCGCTGCATGGCATAATCACTGGTTTAATTGTATGGCTTTATTTGGTACTTGGTTGAGGTTCATTGGCAACAACAAACCAATCAAGCAAGGGTGGGCAAAAATCAGCCTGCTGACTCTGCTGTGCTGTACAGAAAAGGCATCCTCTAATTACTGCTGACTATTTGGTTCTCCTAAGGAAAGGCAGTCGGCTTGGTCAACCCACGTAATATTTTTCCTAGGAGCATCTGGCTTGAAGTAGCTTGTATTTAGGGACTTAATTTCTTATGTAAAGTGCTAGTTTTATACAAGAGGATTGTCTTTTTGGATTCAAGTCCCAGTAGCTTAATAAAACGTAGAAAGCACATATATTGGGATTATTACTAAAGAATGGCAGAGATGATAGAACATAGAATCATAGGGTTGGAAGGGACTCCAGGGGTCTTCTAGTGCAACCTCTGCTCAAGGCACAAGACCTTATACCATCCTGGTTAAATGGTTGCCCAGTCTAGTTTTGAAAACTTCCAATGATGGCGCACCCACAACTCCAGGAGGCAAGCCATTCCACTGATGAATTGTTCTCACTGTCAAAAAAATGTTTTCTTATTTCTAGGCTGAATGTCTCTTTAACAAACTTCCACACATTATTTCTTGACCTGCCCTCTAGTGCTTTGGAGAATAAATTAATCCCCTCTTGTCTGTGACAAACCTTGAAGTATTGGAAGAGAGCTATCATGTCCTCTCCAATCTTTCTCTTTGATAAGCTAGACATATCTAGATCCCTGAACCATCTGTCATATTGGCCGTGGCCAGAACCAAGAGGAGCAAAGAGAAAAGGTGCCCAAGTTTTGTACAGCATATTATCCAGAAGTTTTAGAAAACTGTGTCAGAAATCTGAAGTTCAGTTAGAAATATTGTAACAATTCCTTAGTATTGTTTTCCAAGACAATTCATAAACAAAATTCTATTTTGCTATTTGTACTTCCTTTAATTATGTAATATATTGGGTGATTTAATCCAACATTTAATTATGTTAGGTGATCTTTCAAATCTAATAAAATAAATAAAAACAATTGGTAAATTTATGTGGAAACAGGATGAATCTTTGTGGGAAGATGTACAAGTGATAGAAAGTGAAATATACACACTTAAATCACATACCCATTGTGATTTAATTTAGTAGGAGCTAGGTTTGAAAAACACAAATATACACAAAATTAGTACCAGTCAGTATTCATCAAAGGCAAGTACACTAACTCTCCATATTATAATAAATATTATAGGTCAATTTGAGAAAGTTTTCTAACTGAAATCTCCAATTCCAGTCCATTTCAAGTCGCTGATGCCCATGATGTGAGTGTGGAATTAATTCATTTCATCTTTTACTATGTTGAGTTTTCTCATGTTCATGATTCTTATGTTCCATGTTACCCACTGTAATTCTGTCTTTGCAACTTTGCATTTCTTTTCCTACATGGCAATATTTGCAACTAGACAGAAGGCCTTAGCAACTGTACAGGGGGTTAACAAGCCACATCATAAACTCCATTAGTACTCCAAAGAGCTTCAACAATCCCCCAATAATAAATTGAACTTTTCCTGACCTGAGGGACCCATCATACAACAAAATGTCATCATTCTCTTTATGCTGTCTATCCGTGTGGTTTTCTAGATAAAAAAGATACAGAAATGGTTTACTATTGACCTTCTCTTGCGCAGTAGGAAAAGACACTTTTGCGCTTGTCACAAAAAAGACCCACCTCCATCATCTTCCTATCACTGCTCCCCTTACCATCTTTTCATGTTGATTTTAGGGGTTGCCAACACGGCATTTCCTTCCTCAAACATAGAGCTTTCGCTATGTCACCGGAGAAAAAAAATATGAAAAATCCTAAGATCCTCCTGAGACTATAGCATTGCACTTCCAAAGCATGTTGGAATATGAATTTGTAAATGAACTTTCATATGAATTCAAAACCCATTGTGAATTGCTTGCAATTGAGCAAATAGAGTACATGATATAGTTTATGACTAAACAATAAATGCAGTGTAAATCAGCACTGAAAATATAGTTTGGCATGCTATATGCTGGAATACACTTTTCAATCCCACTGGAACACATTGTTTTCTTACCTTAACACCAAAGGAACCATTTAGTTCTCCTAACTCTGCCTTCTAGGAATCAAAAGTAGATTCTGCTGTACTTAATGCAGCTGAGAAACATCCAGAGAGAAGAGATATTGAGATTATTGCAAAAACATATACCATCCCTCATACTGCAAATCTCTCTGTATTTCTAAAACATTTTCTGTTTAGCAAATGAGAGGTTTGGAACAGATGTGTTTTAATGTTGCTTGCCATTTGGTTATTGAATAAAATGGGAAAAATAATGTAGAATTATCACAGAATAAATTAACAAAACTGCAAATACTCAATAATCTAGCAAATTCATTGTAGCATGAGTTTTCAGGGCTACCATTTCACTTTCTTACTGTTAGTTAGAGAAGTCAGCTGATTAATGGAATAACTAACGTATTTGTTTCGAACATGCCACATGATTCTGATTCTTACCTATGTATTCACTTTATCGCACTCTTCTAGGCAAAGGAACTTTTTTATTATTATTATAGATTTGCATATTGCTTTTCTGGGTCTAATGTATGGTATAGTGCAAACCATTCATGTTGCTATATATTTGTTTAGCTTGTTATATTTTATTTAAGCCATTTATAACCAGAATGCAAAACCCAGATTCAAAACAGAATCTGAAATACTCTTGTTCTTCTTGTATCAAGCACTTGGCCTCTTGTAATGGGAATTTTAATGTGGGTACTTTAAAAAATGGACTACTTTGTTACAGCCTTGTTTACCAGTTTGGATAGCAATTGTCATCACTGAATTTATTGTATATTCAATTAGCACCCAGTTTTGGCAGCAGCTCACTACTTATTTTGTACACATTAAGCCCTTGAACTAAATCACATGAAAATGGGAAATGGATTCTTAGCAGTTATCATACTTGTTGAAGCACATAACTTAATTAGATATTCATTTATGGGGAGCTTACAAAGATCTGGATTGTTCATACAAGTGACCAATAGTGGTCTAGAGGGAATTTGACTTATGATCTCATTAAGCTTCTATCAGCGGTATATAATCCAGTAGAGTTAAAGTGCCTAGATTTAAGCTGATTTAGCTGTGCTTAAATCTCTCTTAATACCATTTTTAAGTTAATGGAACTAATGTGCCAGTGCTGTCAGCCATGCTGTAAAATGTGTAAGACGTTTTGCTGCTTGAGGCAGCAGAGATGCTAATGATAACCTCCTCAAATCAAATTGCAGAAGACCCAGGACAAGCCAAAGCATTTTCTTTGGGCCTTGTGTCACTTTGAATCAGTTCTGAATTGTACTTTTGCACAACATTGGCTGGCTTTGAGAACTATTTTGTTTTAAACTTAAGCAAATTTTGGTGTGTTTTTTCTTTGCAATACTGAGCTTTGCAGAATTCTGGGGAAATCTGATTTTCTTAGCAGGAATACTTGCTTCACCCACCTCCTGGACTCAAGGTAATTATTATGCCTCTATCCACCCACCCCAATTTCAACATTTTTCTTGTTCTGAATGTAATCTTCCAACCCGCTTATTCCAGCCACCACAGCAACATGCAACCATGGTTACAGCTATGGAGAAAAGCTCCTGGCTGCAAATATGCTGTCTTTCAAAAGACATCATGTCACATCAAATCAAATAGCTTTATTATAGCAAAAAGGCCAGAAAACAGCAATGTAGAACCTAAAAAGTAAGTCACACAAATCTACATATGCATCAATTGACATATAGGTATATATATAAGACATGTAACAAGAAGTAAGACTCTAATAGTACAGGGATAAAAGTGCAAAATAATAGAATAAAATAAGATTGTAAGTGTCACAAGCAAAACGAATAGCATATATAGAGGCACAAGACTGGCAACCTGGGAGGATATTTTTGGGTACTTATCAGATTAGAGGAATGTCAAATAAAAGTTGTGTCAACTTCCCGAAATGTCCCTATGAAAGGAGTGAGAATCACCTCTAAAGGGAACAACATGGAGCATATGGCACAAAGACTCTTCTGAGCCATCTCCACTTCAAGGGTGGGTCAGGATAGGAGCTGATACACACATACAGGACAGAACTTTAAAAAATGAGAGTTTATTCTCGCTACTAAGCTATTTATTCTAATACAATAAGGTGTGAGCTAAGGATTAAGGGAGTTGATTACAGTCTTTATAGGTAAAACTGCATTAGGGTTTCAAAGAGATTAAACTGCAGACTGCAAGGATCAAGCCAAGCTTTCTTTGGAACAAACCTATGTGAACTCAGTAGGATTTACTTCTAAGCAAATCCTTATATTTTAAAAATATAAGTATATCTTTATATTTTTTAAAAAATGAAGGCTCATAGGAGCTTTTCATTCTATTAGTGCTTAAACACAAATTTCACTTACAAAGCCAAAATTCGCTGAAACCGAATTTACTTTAGCAATTCTACGCAAGTGATCTTGATGAGGATTTCAAAAAGATATCTCTCCCTCCCTCCTTCCCTTCAGTTCTTTCCTTTCTTTTTTAAACACACTACAGTGAAGTAAAGCACTTGCCTCAGTATCCTAAAAGCTATACGAAACAAGTCAAGTATGGAGAATGATATTTTATTTTCAGTGGTTGGCTACAGTAAATGATTGATAAATAAAAAATAGCGAATGAAAGAAAGAGAGGCACGTGTCAGATGCTAGAGAAAAATCCACTTGACCATAAACTTTGGGGAATTTGTTCGAGAGTATTGTAACTAAAGTATTGCAACTAAAGTGAAAACATGCCCCTTGGATGAGAGCAAGGTCATTGCAATCTATTATCAGCATGGTAAAATAAAAAAGAAGGAAGGAAGGGGGGTGTTGGTTGTGCAATATAAGCCCAGCAAGGCTACACTTGAACTTAAATACTCATTTTGATTTGTTGAAATGTTTGTACTTTTTCACTTGTATATATGCTGAAAATAAAACATTAAATCTTGCTAAGCAGATGAAATTAAGAAACATGTTTGCAATAGTGGTGAATATCTGTGGCTTGGGTATAGGATGAGGGTGAAGGTTCGTTCTCCGAGCTTGTGGGTTGGTTTCCTAATGTTTCATTACTAGGCTAGATAACATCTTCAGTGGAGTTTAGGGCATGTCAGTGTCAGTGTTCTTCTGTTTATAAGGGCTTCAGGTGTGGGTGTGTCGAGTGAGGGTCTTGTGATGGGTCAGGTGGGAGTCATCAGTGAGTTTCCGTTGAAGATGTTACCTAGCCTGGTAAAAAAACATTTGGAAACCAACTCAGAAGAAACATGTCCCTGTGACATTCTTACTCTTAAGATTAACCGATTCTTTTTACATATACAAAATATTCCACATTGTTTTAACAAAGAATATCACAGGATCAATTCTGAGTTTCTTCATTTCAAAAGGTATTGTAGGAAGTGACAAGAATGAGACCTTTCAAAGTTCATGGACAGCCATCCCATAGTAATTTACCTAGTTAAACAAATATATTGGCTAATATAAAGTAGATTTCTATGTTCCTTAACATTGTGAAACATTGCAATGTACTTAAAACTACCTTTCACTATAAGAAGCAATTAATCCATTCAATATTACTTGTATATTCTGAAGAAGACACAGTGCTTCCATGTATGGAGCCAATATGTATATTTTATTTATTATTCATTTTTTTACTTATACGGCTTCCCCAACTCAAAACCCTTTTGTCTGACAAGATTAATACATACATTCAGATATGTCCATGAAAGCCTCTATATATTTAAATCAACATGAAAGCTGTTTGAAGAAACCTGGTTGATATGTTCTTGTGTCTGGAGCAGATAATTCATTCGGAGACCTCATATGCATGTGCTAAGAAGTTTGGGAATATATAATTTGACAGGACAATTTCCCCCAATCTATTGTTCTTTTGATGTGATAGATTTCAGCTTCCAAATTCCCAGCCAAAATGACTATTTTCAAGAAAGAAAAACTATATTCTTGAAAAATATTCCTAGAACGCCTCTATTTTGTAATTCTGAGTTTAAATGTACCTAACATCCTTTATAAGGATATTTTAAAATGATTTTTAAATTGATTTTTACTTTTTTGATCTTTGTTTTCCATTGGCTTAAATGAAGGAAAAATTGTCTATAAGAAGGGCTGTTTTCTCCAAATGATACACTATGCCTTGCAAATGTAGGAAAATATACCTAGACTTCATAACCCTTATTTGCCCTTCAAAAGACTGCTTTTAATCTTCACATAATAATAACAGTCCGCTTCTCCCATAGGGAGAAATATATCAATACTATGCTTTTGAAAAGTTTTTTTTTTGTTAAACCACATTCTGAACCAGCAGAATGTGGTTTATCACTGCTATAATCTACATTCATTTCTTCCTAGCTGCACAGCGTTATACATTTGAGCTCCTTCTTTTAGTATCATCTGTTAGACTGTGCATTGAAGCAAACACACACACACACACACACACACACACACTCTTTTAGAACTAGGTTTTGGCTTTCCATGAAATTATTTTTGAAATAAGTGGGACATGGAGCAAGGGAACGAGGGCAATTTATGGCCTGCTAACTGACATGAAATAATTATTCACCAAGTTCCTTTCCAGTTTCCCCATCATCCAACTGATCATCCAACAGGTAAGAAACAGATCTGGTACTCTGCTGCCCTTAGTTAACAAACTAGGTAGATCAATTGGCACACAAACCCTCATGATTTCTCATTTCCTCCTAGGAAATTTAGCTCAGGAACACTGGTTTCTTGTTGCTAATGGTAGCAAGAGAAAAATGAATGATTTTGCATCACTGATAAAGAGGCTGCCTCCCCTCAGGGAAGTTTTTTAAAATATCTGATTTGTTATTGCTTTTCATCAGCAGCGGAACATCTAGAAAGGAGAAAGATGAAAATGCAAATTTCTCTATATGAATGGATGCATTCACTCGGTTCCTGATCTTCCAGTTGAGACGGCCTTTGGGCAGAAAAGGTTGTTTGCCTCTGGCTTCAAGCATACTCTGTCGCTAACATGTATTTTTTAGATGTTTCTTAAGAAGTGTTTAAGTATTTTCTGGGAAGAAAAAACAGACAGTAGCAGTGGCCTGAGCTCTGTCTCCACAATTGTCACTCCAAACACCATTGCTATATTTTGCATTGTAGGGGAAAAAAGAAAGAAAGAAATAGAAAAGAAAAAGGGGAAAGGGAGTTATGCCAGCAAACATATACTTTTATTATTTATTTGGCATATGGCGATGTTACATTAGACTAGAGACTACAATGCTATTATAAAGTAGTTGTTTGGCTGCCAACAATTGCTAGACCGTTCTGTTCATGCTCGCACGCTATCCAGAGTGCACCATGGGGGGGGGACTAGCTCCACATGCATAAGATTTAACGACTTTCTGTGGCGTCATCCAGGGCTTTTTCCACCACCAATGTCACTTTGCATTTGGGCATCGCTTTCAGACATGTCTGGTCGAATTCATACTGCCACTCAAAGTTCCATTTTTTCCCATCAAAGTGGTACCTTTTTATCTACTTGCATGCAACAGGCTTTTGAACTGCTAGGTTGGCAGAAGCTGAGGCAAATGATGGGAGCTCGCTCTGTCACATGTTGCTAGGACTCAAACCGTCAGAGTACAGATCTTCTCCAGCATCATTAAGCCACTGAGCCACTATGCCTCTTTTAGCAAACATGTACTCATTTAAAAGTTAAAAAAGACACTGTTATACGAATTTGAATTCCTTGTGTAGGAAGAAAGTTAATAAATTCAAAAACGGAACAAAACTGTTTTTCCCCCCTTGATATATAGACCAGTCCTTTGCTCATGTATTTTGAAATCACAAGTGATTTTTTTTTAAAATTTAAGATTGAGGCTCACATGGCATGTGATATAATACATGTGTGAGTTTTCCGCAAATAGTACCGAGGAAGAGGCTGAATTGGGACTGTGGACCAGAAGAGAATGTAGAAACCATTTTCAGGTTCCCAGTCAGAAACGGCCTCTCCTGTGCTCCACATGGGAAGAAAGCTGCCATGGTTTAATTGCAGTGATTGTGATATAAGCCTGATTCAAATCTCAACATGAAAAGCTCAAAGAGTTAAAACCTTCTCTTCAACACTCTTCAACTACACAGAGGCTTTAATCATGAATAATTTCCTCATTCCCTGACTATGGCAAACGCTCACCTTCCTGTGTATGAGATGTTGAGTATAGTCTCTTAATAAGCACTTAGTTGTCTAGTTTTTAAACAGGTCTGGAATTATGCTGAGGAAGCTGAACTCTTTCTCATTAGGCAAGCAGTGCCAAATATATATTAAGGGGAGGCAGAAGATAAAGTAAACAATGAATAACACATTTAATTATTGCAAGTCCTGTTTTTAGATTTTTTTAAAAAAGTGATTTAATTTTGGGGGGATGTTTCATGCGAAATTGCTTTTTTTGCTGAATTGCAGTGACAAGAGACATTAATGGATTTCTTCAAATTAAAAATTCACCACTTGCTTTTGTTTAAACAAAACTGTTGGGGGATACACCAGAAGTAATTGTGTCCCTTATTTTTCCCCTGAAGATTTCTTTTTATTGCCTACTGCAACTAGATCATGTCCCAACCCAGAGTTAGGTACTTTGAAATTAATCTCAATTTGATCACCTGTGAAAATACAACAGGAAAGGGGTATGAGAAACTAATGCAAGAAGAAAGGAATACAGGGAAGCAATTGTTTGAAAACACTTTAAATACCTACATCACTGCCATTATTTTAAAACTGTGTGAACTGACCAAATGCATTTTTTCCATGATTGGCGTCTTCTTAAGTAGCCACAGAAGTATGTGGAACTATTGAAGACAGATCATTTTTGAACTTCCGTTCAATTTCTTTTCTTGCATGCATGTATTCACAGCCAACGTAGATGTTTACATTCTTTCCCAAACCCAATATGCATGGTTTGAAGTTTTCTTCCTTAATATAAAACATCTAGTCTCAGTTCATTGTGTACTATGTTATCTTACAGCCACATCATCAAAATGTCAGTAAAGGCAGAATTGTTCCAGAAAACACAACATGAAATAATAGATTTAAATTACATAATTTAAATATTTAATTAAATAAAATATTAGTTGGGCTGCAAGAAAGATTTCCTAATAGTACAAGCTGTTTGATAATGGAAAAGACTGCCTCAAGAGGTGGTAGATTCTCATTCATGGGAGGTATTTAACTAGAGACAAGATGATGCTACTAGGAATGCTGTACTAATAGATTCCCACACTTAATTGCAGGTTTGACTAGGTGATCTCCCAAATCCTTTCCAGCTTTTCTTTTCTATGATTTTATAGGTGCAAATTGCTATTAAAAATCCATTCAAGGTCACAAAAAAAATCTCTACCTGCTTTGGTAAACTCAAAGAGTTGATGAATATTGGGCAATTGTATCTAATGGAATAAATTATCTAATCTCCAATATGCATAAATAAAAGTCCCCCCCCCTGATAATTATAAAAATTATGAGGTGGAATAGTTCAATCTGGTATTTTGTCTATTTTCTCCTTCTTCCCTATTTAGGATCCCAGGTTTAGTTTGATATAAACACAGGAAAATCCCATCTACATTGACTTCCAGAGTTACAATTCTTCAGTAGGTGACTGTGTACATTTTACAAATTATTGACTCATTCTGTGCTCCCAGTACTGAAAATGTGACATGCAGTACAGTATTGTCAGAAACCAACCTGTGCATGTTATAAGTAGAATGTTGATAAATTCACTTTATATTTAATGCCAATTTAATTTGCATTCCCAGTAACTAGACATGAATGGAAATACCTTTAGCATTTCATATTAGCTTTCCAAATTTTTCAATGCATAAAATTACTTGAAAAGATTCACTACCAGTAGTCCTTGACTTACAACAGTTCATTTAGTGACCGTTCAAAGTTACAATGGCACTGAACAAAGTGACTTATGACCGTTTTTTACACTTACGACTGTTGCAGCATCCCCGTGGTCAGGTGATCAAAATTCGGATGCTTGGCAACTGGTTCATATTTATGACAGATGCAGTGTCCCAGGGACAGGTGATCAACTTTTGCAACCTCCTTAGAATAAAGTCAATCGGGAAGGAAGATTCTTTTAGCAACTGTGTTGCGAACTTAACAATTGCACTAAATTAACAACTGCAATGGTTCACTTTGTGGCAAGAAAGGTCGTAAAATGGGACACAACTCACTTAACAAGTGTCTCGCAGAGCAACAGAATTTTTGGGCTCAATTGTGGTCGTAAGTCGAGGATTATCTGTATATCATTATTAAAATAATTACAAAAATGCATTATCTTATGGGAAGTACTTGCAAATATCACTGTAGAAGAAATACACCTGCAAATGCATGTATTAAAACATGCAACATAATGAGGAAGCAGGCTGAATTGATGTTAGGATTGGAGAAATGAAATGTGTGAGAAAGGGACCGATCTCGCTGAAGTACATCTGAAAGTTCTTGAATACGATAACATTTTTTAGCTTGTTTTGTTTGTTTATATTCCATTTACTCTACTTTGCATATATTTGGCTAAAATATGATAACCTAAAAGTATGACAAGCATTAACAAAACCTACCCACAAGCACAGTAGATAGAGTAACCCAGCTTCAGAAGAGTCCTTTGTAAAGAATGAATAAAATGCATCCTTTATGTTATGAAAAGATGAAACAAAGCTAATAGTTGGATTCCCTTTTTCTTTGAAAGGGTTCTCTTTTATTATACTAAGGATATACAGATCTCTGAAAGGATTACTTCCTCAAAGGCTTCAGCAAAGCATCCTTTTAAAACAACTTTGAAGCAAAGCAATGTTAAATAATTAAGATTGCATTAATGAATTAAATAATTATTAAATTGTTCTGCCTCCTTAATGCAAAATGCTTCATTACGATCTACACAAGTTTATTATTTAGTATATACTTAATTTTTAAACAATGATCATAATGTAATCATATCTGTTACCATATTGTTATCAAAATGTAACCATCTAGAATCATCTTTCGTTCATATTCATTGTTACAAAAAAAACCCAGATAGAAGTAGCTAATATTTCTGGATGAAGTATGTTAAAATGTCAGAAGGGCATATAAAATCTACTTCAACGCCATGAAAAACAATAATCAGTTAAGATCCCATTCACTGATTTTTAAAAACTTTATATTTTATATAAACTTTATATATTTATAACTATCATTCAGCCTAGTAACTTAGACCAGTGGTTCTCAAGCTGTGGTCTGCGGACCCCTGGGGGGGGGTCCACAAACTCTTGAAGAAATATTATGATTTAAATCTTGAGTTATGTCTTGGGAGTCTGTGGCCATGGTCCGTGGCCACAAAAGGTATTTGAAGAGGATCCGTGATGAAGAAAAGGTTGAGAACCATTGACTTAGATGATTAATCCTATATATATTAGCTTATTGATCAATTAATTATCTTAGTAAAGAATAAACAGAATATAAAGTAGATTATAAAAGAAAAGCCCAGTTTGAAATTCAATGGTTTAAAAAGACAAGAGGTAGAAGTTTGCATTTTGAACTTTTGACATACGTGTATAGCAGTGGTGTAGCGTGGGTTGTCAGCACCCGGGGCAAGGCAAGTAATTTGCGCCCCCCCCCCCTCCACAGTGGGCGGCGACCCGGCGGCTCGGATCGGATTCGCACAGGCAGGGGCAGAGAGCTGCGAGTGCGAGCGCGCCCCCCCAGATGTTGTGCCCGGTGCGGCCGGCCCCCCCTGCACCCCCCACGCTATGCCTCTGGTGTATAGGACAGATTTCCTCTGTGCTCCTAAATGGAGAACTAATTCACTGCAATAAAACTACTTACCTATTATTATTTTTTGGGCGGGGTCTGCTTTGAAGTGAGGAACTGAGACAGAGGATTAGGAAGCCTGGGCAGGCATAAAGGCTATTAATACTACTATAGCTCTGGCACTTTCATCAGGGATGGCCCAGTCTTTAGGCAGAATGAGGCAGCTACTACTGACAATTTTTTATACCAGTACAATATAGCATTATGTTTGTTACACCATGACCTTTTTACTGTCACTGAGAAGGGTGGGTGCAACTTTATTTTGCAGATGTTAAAATAATTCAGTTGGCCTTGGTGTTATGTACCATGAGTTTGAGAGAAAGGATGACATTTTGGCTCTGCCTTGAAGTGGCAAAATGTCTTGAATCAGCCATTGCCTTTACTGATGCAAAGCTAATTAGTAACGTATCTTCCATTAACACTAACATGCTAGCAAATTCTCAGTTCTAGCAATATTATTATGAAAAGACCAGCAGCAACTCTACAGATCTCCAATAACTATGCCAATAACTATATCTGTGTCCAGCTTTTTAAGCTGTATGTAACACTAAGCAGGTAGCAATATTGGCTAGATATTGCTACCTGCTTTCTTTAGAGAATTAGAATTCTTTCAGCTCTTGAAAAACAGTATGATTAGAAAGGAGAAGGGAGGAGACTTAGCTGACAACATACCAAACCATTTCCTAACTGACTCTTCCATTAGCACACATTAGGGACTATATTTCTTAGCAGTCTCTATTCTGATTCAGCTTAGCTTTGAATCTGGACTTTATTTTGTTGGCCTCTCTCCCTTCATCAGATTTGGTCCAGCTCAGTTCTGCTTTCTGAAGACAAATGGGGAGAGTTCTGAGTCTCTACTTGCCAACATTCCATCAGGTTGGAAAGAATAAAAAAATAATAATAACATCCAGATTCACTAAGTATGCAGTATATTTAATAGTGAGATTTGAAGCCATAGTGCCTGAATAAAGGAATCAATGAATAAAGGAATTTAATTCTCTTCCAAGTAATTTTTCCAATGAATCCATATTTACTAAACTTTAAAATTATGTGATACTGGAAACTCATCAAGTAACAGTCTTATTAGTCGAGCAACATAACGCACTATGACTCATTTGGCCAAGTCTGATGCAATGTGAATTAAAGAAAGAGGGCTTTTGCCCAAATAGTAAACTATGGCTTTCTACTCTCTTACTTTGTCTAGAAAACCCAACTGCCTCATTTTTAATCCTCTTTCTAGTTTTATTGTCTCCCTGACAGTATCCTATTAACAAATTCTCTTAGATGAAATAGCTGATTTAGGAATTTCTTCTTATGGATCATATTTTTGCTGTCAGCTCTGTTGATTCCTTTGCAAATAGTTGGAAGGGACCTAGTCAAACCCCTTGCACAAGCAAGAGATCCTATACCATTCTGGACAAATGGTTGTCCAATCTTTTCTTTAAACACTTCCAGTGATGGAACACCCACAACTTCTGAAGGCAAACTGTTCCACTGATTAATTGTTATGTCAGGAAATTTCTCCTTATTTCTAGGTTGGTTCTCTCCTTGATTAGTTTCCATCCATTGCTTGTTCAGGTGCAAAGGTAGCCCTGCATATATTTTCCTGTTCTTAAGAAAGAGACAGGACGAAGAAAATCACTTGGCTTTAGACAATTGCTTTCTGTATATTCTGGCATGATCTATTTCTGAACCCAGAAAATCCGTCACTTGCCCAGGCTCATGATATTTGTCCTATGAGATTGTAACTGATTCTCAGTTTTCTAGTATTGTCGAATTTTTTTTTATCTGGAACAGGATATTTCAGCTCCAAAGCCATAAATGTCTTGAACCTCCATGAAAACAAGCTCTTTTGACTATATGAAAGACAAAAACATCATTAAAGTTAGGTACAATGTTCTAAAACAATTTGAATGATGAATCTGTTTACTTTTATGTTTCCTTCTCACACATTGTTATAAAGAAAAACAATAAATCTCATGACACTTCTATATTTGTCCAACTGCCTGCCTTTAAGTCAGTCTGGAGTGTTTGATGCCTGAGCAGCAGTCTTCTCCAGATAAGCAAGTAATGGTGGGCCCACCATTTACAAAACAAAGCAAAACAAAAGCTTAAAAGTCAAACCTGTTTCTATTCTTAGTGATTTATGCAGATCTTTTGGCAGGTGGATTTAAAAGTGATAAGGAAAACAATGCCTGTTTCTCAGAGCATTTCTTTCCCAATTAAATCACATCAGATGAAGGATGGAATTATACATTCCATAGGAACAAATGTTGCAAGTCTTTGACAACTACTTTTTCTAAGAAAAGTAGTTTTGACAAGAGACAAGTTTATCAGAAAAGCCTCTTCAAATTCTCTCAACATAACAAGTTTGCTTTGAAAAGTAACCACGGGTTTGGGACTTCACAAATCATCAGTAATTTGTGCAAAGACTCTTCCTAACAGAAATTGTGTATGCATGTGTGTATACACACACACACGCGCGCACACACACACACACACACACACACACACATACACAGAGGTAGTTCTCAACTTACAACCATTTGTTTAGCAATCATTCAAAGTTACAACAGAATTGAAAAAAGTGACTTATTACTGATTCTCACGCTTATGATTGTCACGATATTCCCCACATCAAAATTAGGATGTTTGGCAACCAGCATTTATCTATGATTGTTACAGCATTCCAGAGTTATGTGATCACCATTTGTGACCTTCCCAGCTAGCGCCTGACAAGCAAAGTCAATGGGGAAGTCGGATTCACTTAACAACCGCATGATTCACTTAACAACTATGGCAAGAGGTTGTAAAATTGGGCGCAACACACTGGACCGCATTGCTTAGTAATGGAAATTCTAGTCCTAATTGTGGATGTAAATTGAAAACTAAAGTGTTTATGGAAATACACACTTTAATTGCAGGACTTGTTTTATAAGACCTTTGATTTTTCAAATCAATCTCAAGCTAATAAAGAAAAGCATCTATGAGTCTTTCCCCACTTGCACCTAACCATAGAACACATCTACTCTGGCAGCATAATTTTTCTGCCATGACTAAGATAGTTATAAGTGGTCCTTAGCATGTAATGATTTTATCCTTATTCCAGTATCACCCAAGGGCAGCCTTAAGGGATGTAAAATATGTTAGGAAAGTCAGATGGTTGGTAATAGAGATAAGATAGGGATTGATAATGGGTATAGTAAAATTCATGCTTGTATCATTGTCTGCAAATTCAAGTATAAGTGGAGAACACTTTAAGGCATTAATGGAGAAAGCCCAGCATATGCTATAGTCAATTAGATGGAGTTCAAATATGAGGCCAATTTGGAAATAAACCTCCATTTGGTTATCAATGACAGACATTCACAGATACAGAACTTTTATTATACACATTAGAAAACTACAACATTATATTGCTTTTCGACGTAGTCGCCATTCAAATTGAGGCACTTGTCGTAACATCTTACAAGGTTTGAAATTCCTTAGGGGGGGTGACTTCCTGTGTGGTGTTGGTTCATGATAATGCTTGCTCACACACCGCTAGATGTACCCAAGAACTTTTGAAGCAATTCCGTTGGGATGTTTTTTATCACCAGCCCCCTATAGCCCAGATTTTCCGCCGAGCGACTACTACTAAGGAATTTCAAACCTTGTAAGACCTTATGACAAGAGCCTCAATTTGAATGGCGATTATGTCAAAAAGTAATGTAATGTTGTAGTTCTCTAGTGTGCATAATAAAAGTTCTGTATCTGTGAGTGTCTGTTGTTGATAACCAAACGGAGGTTTATTTCTGAATTGCCCTCATATTCTCTGATTGTAATAAGAACAAGATTGCTTACTTGTAATAAGTAAGAGAGCACGATTGATATTCCTTAAGGATGTTGCATAATAATTCTAATGCATGGCAGTCTTTATTATATTTTTCTTCAGAAGTGATATATGTTGGCTTTTCCTTTGCTATTCAGCCCTATTTACTCTCATTTTCTATGCAAGAATGACTGACTGACTGAATGACTGACTGAATGAATGAAATGCTAAAAAAAAACCAACAAAATTTTGATGAGCTCTAAAATGATCTCTCCTTAGTGAATGGGTAGCAAAAAGGCAAATGAAATCCAGGATAAATCAGTCTCTCATCCTGTAAATTGGACTTTGAGCCTTTGCCGAAAATGTGGCACTAATCACTGCTATTGGACACTTTCCTGTGACCTTCCACCCAGCAATTCCCAATGAAGGAGAAATGGAACGTTACCCGTTTCCTAAAACTGTATATGTGCAGCTGAACAATCCATGTAATTGGAGATGTTGATAATTGGCAGTACACAATATGAATTATATCAGGAAGATGTTATAGGTCAGACTCTCAGAGCATTCTAGAAATTAATTGTTCAGGTTGGGGAAGGTTGATATAGAGTATATGACACAGTTTGTAGAACTATAACTATAGTGTACCAACAAAAGAAAACCAATGAACAGAAAACCTTGGGGAGGCAATGGAATCATACCTTATCTGAAGTAATCAATACATAGAGTACAATACTCTGTCACTTTGATATACACAAGACAAGACACAGAGTTATGGATTTTGACATGGAAGCTTTAAGAGCTATTTTTTCTCTTTAACTCTAACTGTGCCCAGTATTTCCTATGAACAAAAAAAAGGTCATCCTACATAGAGAATTGAGTGGATATGAGCAAAAATTCTATTATTTTATCTTTCTTTCAGTCTTTTCACAGTTTGAGGGTTGTCTGACTTGAGTTTATTGCCTTTATAACCAGTATCACTCATGAAATTAAAACCCAGATTTTAACTATTTAAACCTTATTTTAAAGAAGTGTCGAGCATTCCTTTCTTAGCTTATCTCTTCATTCACGGGGAGCAAATTTTAGAGTGGTACTCCTGATTGTGCTTCTTGTCTGGACTGCCTCCGAGGGTGATCAGAAAAAATCTCAGAGCAACCGCAGCTTAATTGTGCTAGGTATAAAATGAGTGGGAGAATTGCTTTGACACTTTACCTTACTAACAGTAAATATATTTCTAGAAATCAAAATGGTTTCTTGTTTTCATCCAGGGTTTCATTGTGCTACAGGATTACAATTGTATGGTGAACCCTTGTCAAAGAATAAAATGATATTGATGATACTGAAAAAATATGCCCTTAGAGTTGCAATCAGTTAAAAGAAACTGAATGAAAACCTGAATAACTGAATAACCTTGAAAAGTTTGAATAGATAATTAAACAAAGTTGAAAATCAAAGTAAAGTTAATGGCATAGCAGAATGTGTTCAACTGACTTGATCTCTGCTGATTTACATGAGTAGAAACTCTGGACTGAAATTTTATGAAACTTACCTTCTGAATGAGCTGATGGTAGAATATTGGATCAGGATCTAGTGAATGCCCACTGGTATTTAGGATGCATGAGTAAGCTTTTAGAATGATATTTTGGAAATCTTTGTGTGTGTGTGTGTGTGTGTGTGTGTGTGTGAATCAATATAGTTTCTAAACCTTTTAAAGTATAAAACCTTTTTAAATACCATTTTAGCCTTATCTAGTCTTAGATAGTTTTACCTAGATAACAGATACTTGGGTGATATCCTTAGGGATATAACTGAGGTGCTCTTCAATAAGATAATTTTAAATTTATTCGGTGGTTTTGCAGCAACATTCCAATTAATTCCAAGAGAAACCTATCAGCAGAATATCTAACAGCATTTTAGTTTTATTTTGTGGCAGCCTGGCACCTTAGTGCCACAGGTAAAATGTATCTTGGGGACTGATAGGCGGAAGATCTGAAAATATAACCCACCTTGACTGAATGTTTTCAAGGAGTTTATACTAGAACAAAGTCCTAATTGCATCCCATATAATTACTGAATGACTGATTGCACAGCAAAAAGTTCATATAGCAGCTCAAATAAAATTTTCTTTCTGTTTTCTATAGAATCCAACTATTATCACAACTGTTCTCAGGAAAGTATCATTAGCATAAGCTGTTTTTCTTCTGGACGATTGAGATTTTAAGACATTTAACTTGTTCTATATCCTGTATTGTCCTGTATGCCATCTCTAGAACTTGGTGTTATGGGGAAGAAATGTGACTTTTGTCTTGTGGTACTTACCGTAATAATTATCTATGCCTCTTGCAGTGTCGAACAAGGCTTAAAGAATCTCCCTGAGATTGATCTGGCTTAATGACAAGATGACAGCATAAAGAAAGATAGGAAGATGTTTATTTGCCAGCTTGGATGGATCCCCTGAAGGCAATTTATTAGGGAATTTATATAAATATTAACCAAGAAAGGAGCCAAAATGCAGCTCCGCTTGACTCCCTTGGCTATTGAAATCAGAACAGAGATTTGCCCAGGCTGACTATATTATTTTTTGAGGTATATATTGTCATGCAGTTCTATAACAGCAGGTCGTTGATTGTAGAACTCTTGTGTCAAGCCTGTTCATTGAAGCAATGAACATATGGGAATTTTTGTTGCACATTTTTTAGCTAAATGCTGCAGAATCAGGGTTGACTGTTTATTCTTAATTACATTCTTTTTTTTTTCAAATTGGGTGCAGGAGCTTCCAGTTCAGATATATATATATAAATATATATATATCTAGATATATATATTTAAATTATATTCTATAGATGTATATATCTGTAGTTGGCAGTATTGTTTTGCCTACCTTTTTGAAAAATTGGAGATAACTATAGCTGGGATGTCAGCTGGATTGTCTATATAAGAAAATAATGATGCCAGCCCATCAATCTGTTTGCCTTAATTAGCTCTGCCAGAATACAATTGTGGCCAGATACTTTGCCCCATTTTAACTATTTTTTAAAGTGTTTGGTCTCTAGAAGCCAGTGTTGAAAACCACTGAGTCATAAAGTGAGAGTTTTCTCATAATAGAACATGAAAGTATGTCTCCCATGCTGGCATAGGTATGCATCAAGCCACCCAGGATGGATCAGATTCAGAATGACCAATGATAATCTAACAAGAAGATGAAGTAACTTTGGATTTGACAGTTTTTATCATCTCTTAGATTTGAAAAGAGTTCAGCTGTTACTTATTCACTTTACAGCACATTGACTGAATTGAGCAGTTCTTTTTTTGGCAGCAGCACAACAGTAATCAAATCACCTCTGAAAGGTTTGAGCTTGGCATCTATTTTAAGTACAGTCTCCTGAAGTTTCTGTATAGTTAAATAAATCCAAACCATTTTTGGCCTTTAGACAACTAGCAGATCAAGCATAAGAAATTACTTTCTGAAGAATTGCACCAATTAACATCATTTTTACTTAGTCGTGCCATTTTATTCTCATAAGGCTGGCATCAAACAGAGGGTCAGAGTCATTTTCAGTAGACTCAGGGTAGATGGACATCTTCAAGTCTGGCTATGATTTCAAAGTGGGAGATCATGGTAGACAAAGTGGTAAATCATAGTTCAGTATTCTGGGCTGACCATGTATCAGCCTAGCTAGCACAACTGAGAATAAAAACATTATGCCTTTTATCTCAGGGCTTTTCAACCTTTTCAACCATTGTACCACTTTTAGGATATGGCAATATCCGAGTACCACCAATCGCCTAGCAAGGTGTCAAAAACTTGATGACAAAAAAAATGGCACTGAAAAAAGTGCCCCCCCAAGCCACAGCCGAGCAAGACACCTGCCTGCCCACCCGGCGGCGCTCTTCCTCCTGTCCGAGGTTTTCATTATTGTGAGCATTTCTGTTGAGGATTGGCAGCGGGGGTAGGGTGTGGGGGTGTTTGGTTTTTATTCCCCCCGTCTTCTGGGTGGCTGCAGCAGGTTTTGGTCACTTCACATGACCCTGGGACACTGTGACCGTCATAAATATGAATCAGTTGCCAAGCATCTGAATGTAAATCACAAGACCCTGGAGATGCTGCAACATTCCAGCTGATCGGCGCTTCTTCTGGGCTCAGCAGAAGCACCAGGATCAGTGCTGAGCTCCAGCTGGAGCCTGGCGCTGATCCTGGCGCTTCTACTGAGCCCTGACAGTCCCAAAGAAGCGCCGATCAGCTGGAAAGCGACACTGATCATGGCGCTTCCACTGAGCCCTGACAGCCCTGCAGCTCCAGCCATCTCTTGCTCAGGCTTGTGCAGTGCTGCCATCGGTTCAGCTCATTCCCCTCCCCCGTTACCACTTTTCTAGGATGGTCGCGTACCACCTGCCAGGTGCCAATGTACCACAGGTGGTACCCGTACCACTGGTTGAAAAGCCCTGTTTTATCTGGCCAGAATATCTTATGGCTCCTGGAAAATATACTAAAATAATTGCACTATGGATGTTTTTTTCTTTAATTTTTCATCACTTTTTACTGTTTTTGTACAGAGATCCCAAAAGATGGAGATGGGATGAAATTTATTTTTAGACAGTAGTTAGGTACTTTTGCATATAGTTTTGAAAATCAGAAAGATTTTCTAATCCTTACATTCTGTGTCTTAATAAGAAATGATTAACAAAATTCAGGCTTGCTTTCCTCTTTGATTTTTGTTGCTTACCACAGTGTCAGTTACTTTAATTATTTCTATTTAATTACATCCTAGCATTTGAACTATCCTCATTAACCTTCATCAGAGTGAGTCACAACATCTTGTGCAATCTTTCCCCCCCCCCATCATTGGCTTTGTCTTTCCCTGAATTCCTTCAAGTCATTAATTGAATATTAGAGCACTTGGCCATTTAGCTATTCAGATCATAAAGCAATATGGGTAACATGAGGCTGCAATAGCTCAGTGGTCTCCACATTCTCTTCTTCATGGTTCATTAGCATTTTTAAGAAGAGACTAAAAATGTACAGGAAAAAAAATGCTTCATCCAAGATTAGCAGCAAGGACAAATGTTTACTCTAAGCATGTCATTAATATGTGACTGTTCTTTTCTTGTCTGATAGTCTCCAAAAGAAAGCTGAGATTTTTCAGTGACACATTCAATCATTGGCTTTCTCAATTTTTGAAAATAGTTTCTGAATAGACATGTATTCTGGTATCAAATGACTAAAAAGGAATATAGATCTCCTAGTTCCTCCACATCTATGTATGCCCTCACATCAAAATCTGTGAGAAATTTTGGTGTACGGGGACACATAGAAGCTTAATGTTTTGGCCTTATTTGAGAATAACCTAACAGTGAAAGAAGAGGTTAAAGGATCCACAAGTCTATAGCCTGGACCTAGCATATCTTCAGAACCAAAATCAGTTTCCATTAGCTTAGGATCGCCTAATTGATTGATTGAGTGACTGGATTTGAAAACTGCCCAACTTCAGAATATTAATCTGAATGATTTACAGTTCAAAATAGAAAAATTCAAAAAGCACCCAGACAACAATATCCAATATAACAGAGCAATAACAGGGACTCCACAACTATGCTACCTTGAAGGTCTGGGAGAACAACCATGTTTTTAAAGACCTCCAGATCATCACCAGAATGAGAGATTTATGAACTGTGGGAACCCAATGAGTTAGGGAGGAGGCAGCCTATATTCCTTGCCAAGGCTCAAGGAATTATTTTGTCCTTTTTGTTTTTGTAGTAACCTCTGGACATTTCCCTCAAGGCTGTATGGAGAATATTTTGCAATAATTTCCTCATGTGGTGACTAGACCATGAGTGTCTGAAGAGCCTCTCAATCTAGGAACAAGTATAGTTGATGCACAAGGTAGAGTTGCTCAAAGGTTGTCTTGCCACAGCAGCCACTTGCCCTTTGTGCAGGAGCTATGAGTTCAAAGAAGTCAAAAAATATTGAATGGGATCTTTTGCCTAAGGCTCTATCAAGACCTATCTTTTATCACTTATGCATGCAAGCACATTGGAATTATCACTTTTGTATTTGATTATAAAGGGGAAAGGAGATGGCTGCAATGTACTCTTGATAAATGTTTGATCTTTTCTTCAATACTTGCAAGCACAGTGTAAACAATTTATAGAACATACGATTCTTGCATCTTATATACGTTTTACAAACAGCAGCTGAGGCAGTGGTGGGATTCAACCAGTTCGCACCAGTTTGGCAGAACTGGTAGCTAATTTTTTGTGTTGCCCAGGCCCAGAATGGACTTCTGGAAGCAGCATCCACACAGAGAACAAGTTGTTCACATATTTAAATCCCACCACTGAGCTGAGGGAACCCTTGCCCAAAGCAGAAGGGAAGAGATGGGAACACTTTAGACAAAATGGGAAAAACATTTATATATATATATTTTGCAATGCATTAATAATAATAGATAGACTGATGTTCCAAGATCAAGTTTCATGGTCCCCTCTGTTGGCATCTGCCCGGATCTATGTCCTACTATACTTCAATTGTTAAAGCATGGGAAGGTAGCATACTTCAAAATGCTTGTCTCCAGCAACAGTTGCATTTGCAAGAAATGTGCCTGTAGTCTACAGGTTGAGTGGTCATAGCTTATATTTTCATTGTGAAATCAAGGCAGGCTATCATTCCAAAGTGAGAGATACAAAGGGATATTGTTGGGAATTATGCCCAGAAAAAAGACTAGAGAGGTCTATTGGATTTGGGAAGTTATCACTAAATTTATAAGTTATCTCCCAGTAAATACATATTTCATGAATAGTCATATCCATCTTATTATGGGAGCTGTTCATAACACATTCAAATGTCCAAAGGTGCACACTGCCTGAAAAAATTGGTCCAATTCTGCAATTTATTTTTGTACTATTATCCATATGAAGTGTTTACATTGAGTGATGCGGTAACGTATTTCGGTAAGCCTGTTTTCACATGTCACCTTTTGATAGTGAAGCTTTTAAGTTGACTGGAGACAGACAGCTTTGCCCTTTTTCCCCACTTTTGAGAAAATGAAACAGATGGGATCTCCAATTCTCTGCAAGCTGCTGTATAAAACCATTGCAACCAATATAAATGCTCTGGTTAAATGACAAAATAATAGTTGTCTGTCATCTGAGTTATGGGAGTCATTTCTTTTCTAGATTACATTACAGTGTTTGCTATGCAGTTTTATGGGTTTCATTTTGGATTCTGTACCAGTGCTTCTCTAAGCAAGGCTTTTTTGAAAATTTCAGGTAGCTCAATCCTCCTTTAATCATAAATTTAAAGACTGGATGGGTCCCCTTTCCCCTTCCTATGAAAAGTAATCAGAAAAATAGTCATTTCTGAAGTTGAAAGTGAAGGTTTAAGGGAGGAATGATGGGATCCTACAGAGTAAAAATGGACAGTGTGCTTTGTGTTGATTGATTGATTGATTATAGGCTATCAACTTTTAGTGACCAAAGAGATAGATTTTTTCCATGACTGTTTTGTGTTACTAACATTGAAAAACAAGCCACTTATCCAAGACACTTCTTTTCTTATTGCCATTGCTCAACATATTTTTGTTTTGTTGTTACTACGATTTAACTAATTTAGCAGTATATTTTCCCCAGCAACCATCATCTAATAATGCCACATTTATCAGAGAGAAAATGAAAGAATCATTATTATAGGAGTAGCAAATTAGATTTGCTTGAAACGGATGGCATTTTATGGCTACATTTTATGCTCTCTAATAGAAAACAGACAGGCAGAAGAGATTACTTCACCCAAAATATCTACTTGAAGTCTCTTGGGGGGAAAAGGTAACTTTGACATTTGAACTTTACACAAGAATGACATGAAGAGAGAAATTCTTCAATGTGCATTACTTGGAAGAGATTATTCCCTTTTTTTCATCTATCGTATCAGTTGCACATTTTGCTGTCATATCTTAGATGTGGACATATCTTAGTTGTTGAATTTGCATTCATTAGATGTATTATTTTATTGATGTATTTCTTACTAGGTTGGATTTGTGTGAAAGGCAACAGGAAGTTAGAAGACAATTAAACATTTGGGATATTTTTTACTGCATATTAATTGATTTATGAAAGAAATATACTGAAACTGTACCCTCAGAAAACCCAAACATAGACATGTAAAAGCTGAAAAAAATACAGAGGTAATTGACACAGTAAAAAGGTAAAAACCTATGGCACACAGTTTTAGATGAGGACAAAAAAACAAAGTTTAGTGTTTTCAGATTTCTTAAATCATAAGGAGAACACAATGTATATTCAAATATCTAGGTCAGATTGTACAATAATACACTACAACTTACTCCAAGCTACCAAACAAAAAAGGGGGAAAATTCCCCAGTTTGATAGATTTGCAAATTGAAAAGTGGAGGATGACAACCAAGAAAAATAACTGAAATATTACAATCAGAGAAAGAAAAAATGAACTTACATATATTTATAGAAATCTGTGAGTGCTAATATGTACCTGTGGAAACAGATATCTGCCAATAGGTATTGAAGCAGCCAAAATGAATCAAAAAAAAGAAAACTGAGTGAAATTGATACAGTCACACATTCTTATACTGAAAAGTTTTAGCATAAGGTTCTTTAGTTTCATTGCTCACTAATGTTATTTGGATTAGATATGAAACTGTTGGGTCAGTTCATTTGTCATTTTAGTTTGGTGATATTCTTACCTGACATCTAGAGACAGTATGGAACTGCATGGGACAAAAGCCAGCTGAAATTACATTCTAGCATGTTTATTTATTTATTCCCTTATTTTCCCTACTTACAATGACCCTGTAAGGTGGGTTGAACTGAGGGAAAATGATTGGCCCAAAGTCACCCAGCTGGCTTTCATGGCTAAGGTAGGACTTGGACTCATGGTCTCCAGCTTTCTAGCCTTTGGAGTCTGAACCTGGTGAGGAGATTTTATGTACTTGCTCTATGTTTCTGGACAGAAGAACTGGACTCATTTGGTTTTGCACTAGTTCCTGTGTGTGGGTGAATCCTGAGGAATACTATTTGGAGTTGACGAAGCCCCAATGAAGACTTAAACCCTTGGGATGTGTGCACAGGACAGGATACTTGGTTTTTTTTTCTCTCTTTGAAAACATTTCACTTCTCATCCAAGAAGCTTCTTCAGTGCTAACTAACTGGTGGGGAATGGAATTTTTTTCAAAGAAAAAAAACCAAGAAAGTCCAGTTGCCTTTTGGAAAAAGCATCTTTGGGACACCTATGATCTGGATTATTGAGATCTCCATTAACATGGTTGTTGGTGTGTTTCAAATATAATCCAGTACCATCCTGACTTAAAACCATATATAACAACTATGGTCCATTTTCTGCATACAAGCTCTGCTTATCCTGTGTTATTGGATCCTTGATATTTAATTGGGCTCCACCCTTTTAAAGTTTAAAAGAGTAGGACTTTGGGGCCTTGAGAAGCTGTGATGTGCTGCTGTAATGGGTGTTGCTTTACCTGATTGTTTTTATGAACTACCTAGTTTCTGTGAAGGTGGGAGATTAATTATATATATATAAACATAAAAGTGTGTTTGTGTTAAAACTTCTTGGTTAAGTAGGGAAGATGTTATTCAAGAAGTAGAATGTGGCATTATTGCCTAGGACAGGGGTCTGCAACCTTGACCACTTTAAGACTTGTGGACTTCAGCTCCCAGAATTCCTCAGCCAGCTATACTATGCTGGCTGAGGAATTCTGGGAGCTGAAGTCCATAAGTCTTAAAGTACAGGTGAAACTCGAAAAATTAGAATATCGTGCAAAAGTTCATTTATTTCAGTAATGCAACTTAAAAGGTGAACCTAATATATGAGATAGACTCATTACATGCAAAGCAAGATAGTTCAAGCCGTGATGTGTCATAACTGTGATGATTATGGCTTACAGCTCATGAAAACCCCAAATCCACAATCTCAGAAAATT
>NW_015386470.1:155305-169171 GCF_001527695.2 Protobothrops mucrosquamatus
ATTTTCTGAGATTGTGGATTTGGGGTTTTCATGAGCTGTAAGCCATAATCATCACAGTTATGACACATCACGGCTTGAACTATCTTGCTTTGCATGTAATGAGTCTATCTCATATATTAGGTTCACCTTTTAAGTTGCATTACTGAAATAAATGAACTTTTGCACGATATTCTAATTTTTCGAGTTTCACCTGTAGTCAAGGTTGCAGACCCCTGGCCTAGGACATAGAAGAGGACGGTTCCTGGGCACAGTAGATAACAAAGGTGAGTTAACCTGCTCAGTTTGCTGACCATTTCTATGCTCTGCTCTCCTTCCAGAGCTAAATATCTCCACAACAGTGTCTGTGCCTACACAGCTTCTCTTATCCAAACTGCACCAAAAGGAGAAGGACAAAGCTCTTCTGAGGGCGCAGGAAAGAAAACAAAGCCCAAGGAAGCAACCTTTTAAAACAAAAAAACAAAACAAAAAGACCTCTTTGTGTTTATGTGTACAACAAAGGCACAATTGTGTTACTCCTTGCATGGAAGTGTTACAGACCAGGACTTGGCTTTCACCTCCTTTGATTTCTTTGTGAGTTGAACCATAGTCAGCCCCTCAAGGTGGGTGAGGTCAGGAAACAGACACCACAGGAACTATTGTAACTTTTCTTCATTATTATATGATGTTGTGCTAGAACAGAATCTTAAAAGCTTGTCAGAGTTTTCTTTTCCCTTTCTTTTATACCTAAGAGAATCAAGGCAGGCCACAGTTGAGTTTCTTCCTTGCGCATTTCTCCCTTTCAGGGGTAAGCTGATGTTCTTGTAATGCCTATCACACATTTTCTTCAGAGGTATTTTACTCCTCTACAATTAAACCCAACTGAGTTGGATATTTATCAGAAATAACACAGGATCAACAGCTTCTCTCTTCTTAGTGGATCTTGTTGAATCTGTACACTCAATATGGATGGTGCTATCTATGCCACCGAAGATATACCTCTGACCATGTTGCCAGTTTGATTTTACCTATTTCCAATCTTTCCATGATTCTACATGTACGCATAGGTAGGTATATACCAGGAATTGAAGTATTCCGAAGTTCTAACAAATCCAATAGGATTTGGATTTCTTCAGAAGCCTGGCACTTTTTGCAATTAGTCTGGATTTAAGAGTTCCTTATCCTGCACCTTGCAGGCACTCACCACTGTTAAGCTTCCTTTGTGAAGCTGCAGCTTTGAAAGACATGGGGTAGCCAGATTTTTTCCCCCCTAGAACTTGAAATAATCCAGTTTGTCTGGCTCCTCTCAAGATCTTATGCTGGGGAAAAAATTATATACTTTAATAGAAATACTTTTTTCCTTCACTAAATTAAATCTCTAAAGCCCAATAGCATTTCCAGTGCTTATATGAAAATGCCAATGGGGATTGGAGATTAAAAGCTGTAGTTTTATACAAGTCTATGAAGATCTCAGTAGGAAAAAAAACACTCTGGATATAAATTGCTCCAATATAAAAATTGCATTTTAAAAACTTAGATCCTTTAAAAAGACAGTTTTCAGCCCTGTTATGGAAATGTCTGTTTACATATGTTTACTATAAGGATCATATACATTAGGTCTCTGTTCAATAACATTTCATTAATTATATTTTATTATTATGTTTTATTTCTTTGTCTAGAATAGATGCTCAGTTTTTGATTGCATTTTCATATAAATCTGAACCACTGAGCTATTTACATTCAGCTGAAGTGCTGAATTTTCAATTCAAGAATAGGAAAATGGAATATTTTCTGTGTGCTTGTTATGAGCTTCATTTTATGACACATTGGCACCAAACCATCAAAGGTCATTTTTTTCTTTCATGACCTTGAGAGATGACCCAGGGCTGTTTAAATGGAAAACAACAGAACCTGTCTCCTTATCAAAGCTGTTAGAAATGTTTGTGCTTTCATCTATCCAGAGAAAAAATCCTGATGGCTGTTTTCAGAGAAAAATGTAAGTAAGAAAAATACACTTTAGGATCAAGGAATATTAATATATTCTTAGTTTATTCATTCTAATCAGATGAATAAAAGGTTCAAGCATTCTTCTAAGTAGAAATCATGGACGATAGCTTCATGTCCTCTTGACACTGATAATTACAGTATCAATATTCATATCTTCCTTGGTGAAAGTATTTGCCATTGTATTATCTCAAGTGTGACTATGCTCTGGCAGATTTTCACAGCTAAAATCATAGGTGAGCTGGGTCACAACAAGTTTTTCCTCATTCAAAGTAGGGTATATTATACCTAGATACATATATCCCCATCATACTGTTCCCTTTCAACATCAGTAATCCAAGGATATAAAAGTCATAAGATAAAAGAAAGGGAGATTGAACTAAATACAGTTTACACAATGCTATTCATTATGCAACTGCATACCCATCTTTTTTTAAAAAAAAAATCTACACTTCTTCCATGACCATTTGCTAGTTACTTTTTAAACATTTCACCTCTCTCTTTTTAAGGATCACATTAATTATATCCACCCATAACTTCCACAGACTTCCCTTTCCTTTCAACACAAAGGTTTGAACATGAAAAATAAAATATAATACAAAATGCAAAATTCAGAGTTTCATGCTTTGGCTTCTTGAACTTTTGGGATCATTCTCCTTAGAATAGGTGGCCAGGGAAGCATCAACTTGGACTTTGGGAAAAAAATGTTCCTCTCCCTCTTTCTGCCAATGTTCACTGTACTCCATCCAGCTCTGAAACCTTGGGACAAGAACTCAACAATAAAGGTAATTTGTATACTCTTTGTTTTGAATCTCTGTACAAAATCCCTATATAGAAATTTTGAACAGTTTGCTCTTCAAAAGGGAGGAAAAAATAGCAGATGAATACTGACTGCAAAGGACAGAAAAATGAAAATACCCCATACATTAGGAAAAACACTGCAAAGATAATTGACTCAGAGAGACTGGGGTTGAGTTCACTTCCTGGAATAGAGAACAAGTGAGAAAGAATAGAATAGAATAGAATAGAATAGAATAGAATAGAATAGAATAGAATAGAATAGAATAGAATAGAATAGAATTCACTCAAACAGGAGAACCTATACCATCTCAGATAGGTGAATGTCTAGTCTCTTCTTAAAAGCCTCCAGTGATGAAGTACTCACAATTTCTGAAGGCAAGCTGTTTCCACTGGTTAATTGTCCTTACAGTTAGGAACTTTCTCCTTTATTCCATGTTGCTTCTCTCTCTGATCAGTTTCCAACCATTGTTTCTTATCTTGCCCTCTGGTGTTTGGAGAATAATTTGACCCCCTCTTCTTTGTGGCAGCCTCTCAAATACTGGAATACTGCTATCATGTCACTCCTATTTCTTCTTTTCTTTAGACTAGCCAAACCCAAGTCCTGCAGCCGTTCTTCATATGTTTTAGTTTCCAGGCCTTTAATCATCTTAGTTGCTCTTCTCTGAACTTTTTCCAAGGCCTCAACATTTTTTCTGTAGTATGGTGACCAAAATTGTTGCAGTATTCCAGGTGTGGTCTCATTAGGGTTTTATAAAGCGGTACTAATACTTCTCGTGATCTTGATTCTATGCCTCTGTTTATACAACCCAGGATTGAATTAGCTTTTTTGGCTGCTGCTGCACACTGCTGGCTCATAGTCAAGTGATCGTCCACTAGGACTCCAAGTCCCTCTCACAGTTACTGTTTTTGAGCCAAGTCTCACCTAATCTGTACTTATACCTTTGATTTTTCCTGCCAAAATGTAAAACTTTGCTTTTCTTCACATTAAAACTACTTTTGTTGAATTGGGCCCATTGTTCATGTTTGTCAAGATCTTTTTGAATCCTGAGCTTGTCTTCTGGGGTGTTGGCTATTCTTGCCAGTTTAGTGTCATCTGCAGATTTAAAGAGTTCCCCTTCTATTCCCTCATCTAAGTCATTAATGAAGATATTGAAGAGTATTGGGCCTAAGACGGAACCTTGTGGTACCCTACTGTTTACTTCTCTCCATGTGGATGTAGTACCATTGAGGACTACTCATTGAGTATGGTTTGTCAGCTAGCTACAAATCCATCTGGTGGTGATGTTGTCTATTCCACCTTTTTCTAGCTTACCAAGCAGTAGATTGTAGTCTACTTTGTCGAATGCCTTACTGAAATCTAAGTATACTATATCCACAGTGTTTTGCTGGTCTACTAATTTGGTCACTTTATCAAAGAATGAAATAAGATTGGTTTGGCATGATCTGTTTTTAACAAACCCATGCTGGCTACCAGTTATAACTTTGTTTGCTTCTAGTTGTTTGCAGATCTGTTTTTTAATGATCTTTTCCAGAATCTTCCTAGGTATTGATGTTAGACTGATTGGTCTGTAGTTTCCTGGGTCTGTTTTTTTCCCTTTCTTGAAGATGGAAACCACATCAGCCCTTTTCCAGTGCTCAGGTACTTCCCTGGTGCTCCAGGACTTTTGAAAGATATGGTGCAATGATTCTGAGATAACATCTTCCAGCTCCTTCAGAACTCTGGGATGTAATCTGTCGGGTCCTGGTGATTTATATTCGTCAAGGTTAGATAGGTGTTCTCTTACCATTTTCTTGCTTATTTTAATTTTTGTTTCTAGTTTGTCTTTCGCAGTATTTTTTGGGGGGGTATGTTGTGCTATAATTTCTATAATGTGCTACCTTTAGACTGATCTTGGCAGGACAGGATATTTCTGGAGCTACTGATATGTGCATGTCCTCTGTATGTCCCTGATTTCTAGACTAGGATAATAGCCTTGCCTTTCTCCTTCTAAATTGTACTATTGTTAATTTTCTTATTGTTCTTGCTATGTCTACTTTATACCAATATCCAAAGATCTGTGCATGCTGCAGTGCCAATAATTGTAAATTGCTTTGTGGTTATCATCTGAAGAAATGTATTCTTAAAATATACCAAAAATTACACTGGAGAAATGCTAAAAGCTACAATGAATCTGAGGTGGGCTGTTATGTCTGTGAAAAAAAATAAAGCTTTTCATGTGCAGGGCCATAATTAATATTCTTCTGCTGTATTGTATAGCATGCAGATTTCTTTAGCTCACAAGAATGGCTTTACAAAGAGAGATCAAAATTAAGAAAAAGGGAAACCCTTCTCTCTACACAGCTGTAGGATAATTTTATTAGAAGGTTCATAAATGGGGATGCACACATTTTTTTAAAAAAGATTATGTAAATCAAAGACAAAGCTGCAATAAATCAATGTCCCTATAACTATTAAGTTATATCAAAGTTTGGATGCAGGAACTGATCTACACCTTATGATTGGGAAATGCATTTTCATTCATAAAACAGGATCCCTTTCAAATCTGGCTTCTCTGCCCAAATATTCTATTAACATCCCACATTTTCTCTGAGTCTCCTAGTCATTCAAAAGAGATTTGGGGATCACATGAAGGTAGAGCAAGAAGGATATATCTCATCAAAGACCTTGTTGTAAAATGCAACTCAATTCAGTCGGTACACAGCCAGTTTCGATGCATAGTAACAAACTGGAAAGAGAAACTGGGTAGGTATTGAGAAAATGGGAAGTCTGAATTGGTTGAAATATAATTTTCTCTCTCTTGCAAATAGCATGGTGGTAGAACACACCGGTGTTTTAGTCCACTTATCAAATCACTTCAACCTGTTCATCAAAACTGATGGACACAACAAGGAAGATGGCATAAAGCCAACTGTGACAAGATGAGTGGCGTCCGCAAGAAAATATCATTGATTAATTATTTTGTAAAATGCAGGTGAACCTACACTTTCTCTCAGAGGCTCAAGATTGATGGGCTGCTAAAACAAAGCAAGGCTATGGCATGCACTTGAAAGAAAACTGGGAAGCCTGTATTTGTGGAGTCTGTCTGGCAAGAACAAAGAGTGTTTACTCACAGAAAATATGCATGTGTAACACATTTATCTATTCTAGGTGGTTAGAGAACTGATAACAGAAACAAAGAGTTATACATCCTGCATACCTCAGCTAGAAGTTAGAAATAGGGATGGCCTGGAGCAAATTGAATGCATATTAGATAACTCCTGGAGCATTCATTAGCCAAGGCTTAGGAATAGGGATGGCTAAAGACCAATAGAACAAATTGTTAGATTACTAAAACATTTATTAGATTATATTTCTTATATATTCTGCCTTGTCCTGCCTGCTGCTTTAGTGAAATTGTATAAATGTTTCTTAACCCTTTTTTCTAGGTCCTGGCATTTTGCTGGCCAGGACCCCTTTTGCTGAAACTCTTCAATAAAAGGAAACAAAACCTGCACCTCATGTCTGGTGTTCTTCATCGGCTTTGGCACCAGGCTCAGACCCAAATTGGGGACAACAAGATAGTACACATGGTTTCTTCTCTGATTTTACTGTCACAACAGCCTAGGCTGGTAGGTTAAGCCAAGAGTTTGCGACTGTAGGAATCATTTACTGTATATACTTTTCTCTAACTAACCATTATAATTTAGCGGTATTCACAGATATAAAACAGCCAAACTAGATACACAAACAGCAGCAATTACAGGCAGTGAATCTAGTGCTTGGTATCAAAATTCTTATCTCTGTTTGTGGCCGAAGAAGAAAAAATTCTCTGTGTACCAAGAGCTGGCAAACATATAGCAGTACTAATTTATGCTTTCACAGAGGTAAGTATACAACCTCTCATTGACAGTGTTTTTCTACCAACATATCCCATCCCTTAAATAAATGATGGTTGAGAATCAAGCCCTTGGGCTTCAGCAGGCATTTATTTTATAAATTTAGTCCTTGCTGGGTTAGATTATTTTTCCCCATAGACAATTAAACTTGCCTTTGACTTTAATTAAAAGATCTCCCCAGGCTGGTATTTTTTTTGAAGAAAAAAAACCCCCTCACAATTTGCTTAGTAGAAATATGCTTTCTTTTCTTTCAAAGTGTATAGTTTAATGTTTTTCATTTTCTGCCACCTTGTAGTTATATGTTTGTGCATAATAATGGACTCCTCAGAATCTATATTTCATATTGAGTTTCTAATTAAGGCTTCTTGATATTTTGTGTTAAGAGTTGATGAGGTGACTAAACTCTAAAGCAGGGGGAAAAAATTCTCAGTAAAAGAAATTCAAATTTTATAGAAAATGTCTAATTAGTTAACCAAATCATTGCCAATCTGTCCACTTTCAGGTATGTTGGGCTGCATTTCCCAGCATGATTGAATATTCCATCTGTTAACACAGATAATTCTCCTCATATCAATACATTTGTGACTTCTATTTTGCAAAACTTACCAATAGAAATAAACAAAGTGGTGTGATGTGCAATCTTCCAACATTATACTGGTTAAATTATATTGGCTCGTATTTTATCATCAGGTTTCTACTGTATCTGCTGGCAATTGTTATATTTTAAGCTGGGCTTCTGTTTAATTTGTTTATGTTTTGCTGATTATGTTTTTTAGAGTTGATAAGAGTTGATTTTGTTTTGCTGAAACCCATATGGTTGCAATAAAGTTTTAAATCATCACCACCATCATCATCATCTTTATCATCATCATGCTATAAGAACACAAGCTGCTGGGAAGAAAAGCTCAGCTGGATTAAACCAAATATCCATCAGATCCAGATTTTGGTTCCCATAATAACACAATGACTTAATGCCAGTTGCTTTCTCCCACTATTAGTGCTTAGAAATTGGCATTCAGTAATATACTGCCTTTGCATATGAATGTTATGCAGATTAGCTAGCTGGGTACATTTTGAAAATGATCTGAATGGACAGCTTTGGACTTCCCCTGAGCAATGATGCTTTCCTTAAAATAGACTGACTTTGCAGGCCGCTAAAAAAGATGCTGTTTCTTTAAGAGCTTTAGCTTTAACCAGTAGATTCCTTATAACCTTGACACTCCCCCCCCCTTTTGCAGAAACCTAAAAGAAATCAGGTGACTTTAATGAATAGCAGAGAAGTGCAAGGCTGCAAAAGGCCCAAATACCTTCTTCCAAATCATGCACCCTCTAATGGAGATATATACTGTAAGGAGACAGTGAATTCTCTTCTACATGTACTTCATAAAGCAGCATTTTACTCTTGCTGTTAAGAACAATGCAGCCATTTTAAAAAATATTTTTCCTGCTTTGACTGGAGCTTGTAGTAGGTGGAAGAGGTTTCTCTGTGTGCCCAGGGCCTCTGCCATTTATTGGCCACAGCAGGCTAAGATGTGAAATGTCTCATCAACACAAATTGTGGCACCTCTTCAATCTCACTGCTCTTTGCTGGGACAAATTGCTCTTTGCTTCACATCTGAATGTATAGCCATCCTCTAATAACAAACTAAATTCTTTCTGTCATGTACACAGAATTTACATTAGCAACTGAAGACTGAAGAAACATATACTGAAAACAGTGAAGCCACTTATAAATATCAAGAAATTTGCATAACTTCATACCTAAAATATTGATGTTTCCAGATCTCCTTTGCGATTGAGTATCTAACAGCAAGAGTAATTGCAATAATAATGATACTATTGTACTAATACAACTAGTGTGTGTGTGTGTGTGTGTGTGTGTTTGTGTGTGTGTGATATTGAATTGTATATCCTGAACCTCCTTTTGAGGCATTTTTCCTCCCTCATGTTTATACCACATATTATTTATAGGATATATACATTTGTGGGATATTGAGAATTGTTTCTAGCGTTCTGGGATTATCCGACAAATTTAACAAGATGATATATGCCTTTCAGGAGACATATTTGATGTTCCATTTATTCTTAGCATTGGCACTCTGAGGGGCACAGAGCTTTATCTGTACTTGTCTTATAAATAGAAATGGAGGGAAGGAGGCAAAAAGAGCAGCTGAAGGAAGGACCTGTCTGCTAAACTTCATGCTACAGTGAGAATGCATGCAGGTGACATTAAATACCACTTTCTGCTCACTTAATTGTGCATTACTGTAATCTTGCCTTTCGGAATCAAATAACATGCCACTCATCTTCCTGTTTCCTATTCCATTTTGTGGAGCCTATATTAAAAAAAAAATGCAGATACCTATGGCTAATCTAAATGCAAAAGCCAGCTTGTGGTGGGAAGCATATACATAGAAGCCTTTCTGTGCTAGTTAATTCTCTCTCTCCTTGTAGGGCTATTGGGCTTGACAGTGTCAGAAAGCAGAGAGGCAGAAATGTTTGCTTCTAAGTCTTCCTGCTGATTAAAAACAAACAAATTGAGAGTGGGAGAGGAGAAAATCCTCTCACTCAAAATTGCTTTGCCGTTTTTTGACTTTCTATATTTGATAACAACTCTCCCTCCCCCTCCCTTCCCCCCCCTCTCTTTCACACACACAAACAAACAGACCCAAAAGCAAAAAAATATTGTTGGCCTTTTGCTTGACAAGAGCATCCCTTCTCCAGGTTATTAAGTTGAAAATGCAGTCAAGTATTAATGCTGAAATTGTTTGCACGATTTCCCTCCTCTGCACCAAGGACGTTCAGCTGGGGAAGGAGCAGAGGAGTTATAGACCATGTTAGAGGGAGGTTGGGAGTAATGCAATGCCTAGAAATACAGATGCTCTTTTGTGATTCCTGGATCAAAAACAGGTCAACCGATTTTGACTGGAAACCTCAGGCTACTGGTCCCAAGCTACTTAAAGTACCATCATAGTTTATCATGTTATATACTCTTGGGAAAGGTTAGATAATGCAAATCCACAAAAGGAAATGTTGGATTAAAGTCTTCATCCTGGTTCATCCAAGCCATGAATAAATAAGCAGCATGGCAACTGCTTTGGGAAGAAGGTTACAGTTTATTGAAGAGGCAGAAAGATGGTTCTTGCAGGAAAGATCAGAGGAAAGAAGGACCTGAACACATGGGCAGTAGGTTTTTATACCCTCTCTAGCCTTTTGTTTGGAATAGTTTCCTGTTCCTATGGCATGAACTTTGAACTAAATCTGAGTGTTTTTCTAGGCCTTGGTATCTGTGGTTTAATCCTATTATCATATCCTGCTTCCCTGGTGATGGGGCTAATGACTCCTAGAGTTTTGGTGGGGTATGCAGATTTTAAGTCTCTTTGTCTTCTTGAGTTTTCTGGCTCCAACTTTCTGATGGTTTTACATTTGCATTTGTATAGGGCTGGCTCCTGTTTGTGATAGAGAGATTTGGGGGCAGGGTTGGCTTCTGCTTTTTAAAATCCTTTTTGAGGAAATATATTTTTCTGCCTTTTTAAATATTTCCTTCTCTGGGGCTCTGACTTCCCTCAGAAGGAAACACAGTGAAACAAAGAAATCATATGCCTGCTCTGTGATCGGCATTGTCACAATGATATGTGAGATGCATTCAAAATGTTGACATAAGAATAATTCCTATGCACATCTAAGATACTCCCTAATCTATAAATTGCAAATGTCTATATATTTTTATAAACTGATTATGTTTCCCTATAATCCTTTCCTCTGGCCAACCATAAGAATAATTGAATAATTATGTACTGTATGTAGTTAGGAATGAGGCAACAGTTTTACTAATTTCTTATTACTCTATTTTGAAAATGCTGCTGTACATTAAAGTGATTTTTTGCAAATGAAAGCTAAAAGCTAAGCAAAAGCTCCAGTCTGTTTTGCCTAAAGATGATTATTGCATTCTCCATGTTTTACTATGTTTTACAATTTGTTACCTGCCTACATAAACATTTGCCTGTATTAGAGCCAGAAATGTTTTATTTTTATTAGCCCAAACTTTTATCTTCTCATGAAGACACAAGGGTGCAATAAAATTAGCATGCAAATGCAATGCCCAATTTACATTCTCCCCCTCCCCATGGTCAGCAGAACTGAAAGGAATGAAAATCAATTGTCTGTTAGGTCAGCTTCATACACATCAAGAGCTCAAATTAGTTCATTGTAATGACTCTTCTAATTTTCAGGCTGCCAAATTAATATGAAATGGTAGAAAGTAGGACTTCCGGTGTGCAGGCGACCTCGTCGGACGCAGCCGACAGCTGCCTCCCGCCTGTTTTAGCGTAAAGCCGTTTTGACAGCGAGTATCAGCCGTCAAACGGCATGATACCCTTCCCCCGGGCATAGGGGGATCGGTGAGCTGCCCGGGGTAGGAGTTGAGTTCCCGAGTCGTCCGATGTGGACGATGTAGGTTAGAACTCCTCCGGAGCCCCGAGGATTCTCCGCGATTCAGGACGCCTTCGCTTCGGCGAAGCTAGAAGCCGCCACCACCGCTGCAACTTAAATTGAACTGTGAGTTTTTATATGCAGACAAATCTACCCTCGAAGTTTGTTTTCTATTTTGGATTCTACTCTAACTTGGAATATTCGTTTCTTCCCTATACTTGGGGTGAATTGAGCGAAAGTGAACTCAAAATGGCGTTGGAATGAAACTTTCTAGCAAGAACAAATGAAAGTGATTCGGATTTCCGGTCTGGACTTTTTGCTACTTTTAATACTTTCACTACTTGCTCTGGATTAATTGATAAAAAGACTTTTGCAAAGACTGAAACTTTAAATTGTCAATATGGCTTCGAGAAGAGTGGTGCCCACAATTTCAAAACCAACTACATCTCCGACTTCGCAGTCGCTCCAACAAATTCCTAAGCCGGTTTCCCACCCGCCACCCCCACCGCCATCTTCTTCACCTCCACCGCCCTCTGGTAAAGAATTACAGGACTTAATGACTGAAAGTATTAAGCAAATGACGGAGATGCTACAAAAAATGGATATTAAAATGGAGAATAAGTTTGATCAAGTAATACAGCAGCAACAAGAATTATTACAGAAACATGAGGGCTTCCGTTTGAATATGACAACTGCTTTTCAAGGCTTGGCTGAATATGTGGATGGGGTGGCAGAAAGGGTGGAGGAAAATGAACAGAAGACTGAAATGAGTGAGCAAAGATTGGAATTTGTAGAGGAGGGCTTGGAAAATGTTAAAGGTGATGTCCTGGTCGCCCAATTCCGGGACATGGAGTATGCGATTCGAATTCGCGGCTTAGCTGAGGACCCAAAGGAAAATTTAAGAGAATTAATTTCAGGAGCGCTGGCAGATGTTTTAGCCCGTGGGCAGGAATTAATTTATGATGAAATAGAACGCGTCTTCAGGGTGAATTCCTGGGTGGCTCGCCAAAAAAATTTGCCAAGAGATGTGGTGGTGTATTTTACAAGAAAAATGAGACGTAATGAAATAATGCAGCTTTTTTATCAACAAAGATTCAAGATTTTAAACCAAGATATTATTCTTCTAAAAGAAATTCCAGCGAAAATACTTAGAGCGCGTCGAGATTATGCTTTTTTGGTGCAGGAGCTTAAGAATAGGCAAATAATTTTCAGATGGGATATACCGGTGGGCATAATTGTAACTGTGGCTGGAAAGCGCTACAGAATTAACACGGTCAAGAAAGCGAATGATTTTATGGCGTCTGTGTTACAAGTGGAGACCTCCCTTCTACTTCCGCTGTTAAGGATGCTAATGGGCGTTCAAAAGAACAAAGAATGACTCGTGCAGCTCACAGACGTAAGGAAAAAGAACAACAGCTGATTGCCTGCCCGTCAACATCAGAGAGCGTGCCACCTGCTACTTCTGAGCCAGTAGGTGGCGCTCGACCTAAGGTTTTTGTTAAGTCCTACGCTTCAAGTATTGCTATAGGATTGAAATTAGCTGATGTTTAAAATTTCATCTTGGAACGTGGGGGGGCTTAACATACCCCACAAAAGACGTAAGGTTTTTCATTATTTAAGACATTTTAATAATGATATTACATGTCTACAAGAGACTCATATTGTGGCTAAAGACCAAAAATTATTGTTAAACTCTAAGCTTGGAGATTTGTTTGCTGCACCTGCTCTTAAAAAAAANAGAAAATAGTGGCTATGGATTATAACTCCTTGATTGTTATGGGGGACTGGAATGGGGTACTTGATACTTCAAAAGACAAAAAGACAACTTCTAGGGACGTGGCCCTTTCCAGACTCCCTAAATCCTTTTTTGCAATGATGGAAGATTTGGAGATGGTGGATGTTTGGAGATTACAACATATGAATGAACGTGATTTTACCTTTTTCTCCCACAGACATGAATCTTTTTCAAGGATTGATTTTGTTTTAACATCAACTGACTTAATTACTGCTTGTAATAAAACCAAAATATTTCCTAGAACTCTGACTGACCATAGCATGGTATGGTTAGAGATTGGTCAACCAAAAAAAAAGAAATCTTGGAGAATAAATGAAAACTTGTTTAACTATGAGGACAAGGTCAAAACTCTGAAGGAAAATATGAAAGAGTTTTTTCAACTTAATTTGAACAAAGGTACTTCTATACATACTGTTTGGGATGCTAGTAAGGCTTATTTCAGGGGCCTACTAATTTCCATGAATAAAGCACACAAGTATAAGCAAATACAGAGTAGATTGAACTTGGAAAAAGAAATTGGGATTAAAGAAAAATTATTATCTCAGCGACCAACAGATATTAACTTGAAGGCTTCTATTAAAATGCTTAAGGATCAATTTAATATGTTAATTGCTGATCAGGTGGCCACCAACTTGAAATACATTAAACATAACACATTTGCTAATGCAAATAAACCAGGGAGATGGTTGGCCTACCAATTACGCAAGAAACAAAAAGCTAGAGTTATATCCAAAGTTTTGGTCAAGGGTCGCGAGGTATATCAACAAGAACTGATTAAAAAAGTATTCACAGAATTCTACTCACATTTATACTCTTCAGGGGGCATAAAAACTGAGGACATTGATAAATATTTACAATCTTCATCTACTTATAAACTTACATCAGAACAACAGAAACTTATGAATGAAGAGATTACTGCAGATGAAATTTTAAATGTAATTAAACAATTGAAAGCTGGTAAAGCCCCTGGTACAGATGGTTTG
>NW_015386470.1:171230-176459 GCF_001527695.2 Protobothrops mucrosquamatus
TCGTTTGTTGATAGCCCAAAGCTGGAAGAGTCCAATTCTGCCTACAATGGAAGACTGGAGATTGAAAGTGTCGAATCTTGCTGAAATGGCAAAGATTTCGGCTTACTTGAAGAATCATTCGAATGAACAATTTTTATTAATATGGAGAAGATGGATTGTTTATATTCAAAAGAAGCATAGATTGGTAGAATATAATTTAAGTTATTAGACTTTTTTCTACTTTGCTTATTTTTTTTTCTTTTTTTCATTATTTTTTTTTTTATAGATTAAGATACCTTGTGGAGTTAGAGATATTAGTATTTGTTTACTTATATATGAATATTATCCTGGGACTAGATTTGGGAAGTCCGGGGGGGGGGGATTTCATTAGTATTACTGTTTACTTGTATGACTGTTTGTTTTATGATGAAAATAATAAAAAAAATTTCTGGGAAAAAAAAGAAAGAAAGAAATGGTAGAAAGTAGCCTAACTTTTCCATCAGTTCAGCAACAAATAGAAGTCACCACAGAGATTCAAAACAAATGCCTGTTCTAAGACAAATGATATGGCACATAATGAATGCAGAATTAGTATAATATGGTTATGCATATAGTAATATTGTTGTTGTTTATATGACTGTGTACAAAATTCCAGTATTATCTTTCGGTTACCATACTGTATGATGTTTGCAATAGTGGCGAATATCTGTAGCTTGGATGTAGGATGAGGGTGAAGGTTCATTCTCTGAGCTTGTGGGTTGGTTTCCGAACATTTCCCCCCCCCCAAAAAAAACCCCAGCAGCCACGCTACCACCTGCCACGCTTGTGAAGCCTGGCAATCCACAAGCAATTCCATCAACAGACACATTGATCTGCAACCAGCCTACGAAACCCTCAGAATCCACATTAATCACCCAGCTAACCAGAGATAGCACCAAACCTCAACCAACCCACACAAGCCCCACTCCCCCCCAGAAGTTCACCTCCCAATGACTGTGGCCTGAGGTAATCTTCCCCTCCCAATGACCCTGACCTTTAGTAACTTCCCCATCACAAGACCCATCACAAGCCTCTGTCTGATGACTCATCACAAGACTCTCACTTGACACACCCACACCTGAAGCCCTTATAAATAGAAGAGCACTGGCACAGACATTCCCTAAAAGCCGCTGAAGATGTTACCTACCCTGGTAACGAAATGTTCAGAAACCAACCCACAAGCTTGGAAAACGAAACTTCACCCTCACTGTATGATGTCCTAGCTCCCCAAAATAAATTCAACGGTTCTTCCTGTACTTCCTGTTTCCAACTTTTAAAGAAAGATCATAACTCAAGTTTTTTTCTGGCAGTTGGACAACCTGATCTTCTCAGGGCAATGTTAGACAGAGTAGTTTGAGTACCAATTGGTTATTGATGTGCTATGTTTCTTATTAGCGAAGTGAATGGTGATGGTGCATAATTTTCCCTTTCCTCCTTCCTTCTCCCCCCAATCCTTTCATGGTTTAAAAATAATCTTGCACAGTCCAGCATCCACCTATCACATTTCTTATCTTTCTTTCTAGTTATTGTCCCCAAAATAGGAAGGATTTGTTATCTAACTCTCAAGTAAATAAAGAAAATGAATTCTTCCCCAATGTACCTGCAACAGTAAACACAAGACTAAATATCGTATCTTTTATTTTTCTCCTGAATGCCATTTCTTGATAACAGTATTTTTGTTGTTTTTTACCTTGTTGTCCCAGAAAGCTCTGGATTTGTTGATCCTGGCATGTGGGCCAATTAGTTATTAAATTAAATCAATTAAAACTTACTGAATAGCTTTATGCTAACAGAAAAAAAGGGCACTTGAAATTAAAGTTTTCAAAGCAGGTGCAGGGATTTGTTCAAAGGCCCTGAGTTTTAAAGGGTTACAATCAGGACAATCAAAAAATCACAACCTCGTGGATAAACACAGTTTCGTTGACTAACAGAGTTAGAACACACCCAAAAGCTGGAAACTGCTAGTCAGAAGGTGAACACAAAAGGTGTGTGCTGTTGTTGTTAGGGAAATATGATCCATTAAGGCAGTGATGGCGAACCTTTTAGAGATTGAGTGCCCAAAAAAACGCCCCCACCCCCACCCTAGCCCCCGCTCTGCCCCCGGCAGCTCTGCCCCCGCTCCGCCCCTGGTCCCACCCACTCCGCCCTGCCTGCCCTGTCCCCGCTCTGCCCCCACCAACCCGCAGGGCCACTCATCGCCTCCACGGCCAGCCGCAGATTGCCCAGGCGACCCAGCAGGACCATGGCGGCCATGCCCTCTACCCGCACCCTGCAGCATCAATTGCGCGTGATGGGGCGCGAGGGTGTTGTCCCCGCTGCCCAGCTGCCATGTCCTTGGCTGCACTGTTCCGCGCAGGCCATGCCCTGGTGCAACTCTCCTCCGGGGGGCTGTTGGGGAGGAGGGGGCCACGGGGGGAGGTGGGGCTGGGTGACAGTGTACGTGTCCACAGAGAGGGCTCTGAATGCCGTCTCTGGCACACATGCCATAGGCTCGCCACCACTGCATTACGGTTTCTTATCTATTAGCACAGCTGACTCCTGGCTCCTTCTGTCCTTCAGGGAAGGTTACTGCCTTTCCTCTGCTTGTGTCTGGCTGATCTTCAGAGGAAAGGAATTTCTGTTTTTCTAGCCACCAACTAATGAAGGTCAATCTGGGGCCATAAGCAATGTTCTTTTATTGCAATTATGCACCCTCCATTCAATCAGCCCTTCTCTTCATTTAAAGGTAACATACAATATTAAAACAACTAGTGAAGATATGTTTGTTTCTTTTATACAAGAAGGATTGATTGTGATGAAAACTTTTAAAAATTAAAATTTATTTAAATACTTAAAGTTTGAAAACTGGGGAAAGGATTCAAAAATTATTACAATGAGCTAATCAGAATTTGTACCGGAGACAAATTCCTTGTGTGTCTAACCACACTTGGCTAAATAAAGTATTCTATTAATTCTGTTAATTAAATCCAAATCACTTCTTAAAGCAGCTAAACCTCTTGGTAATTGTTGGTATATGTTTGATATATGGTATATGTTTGTGTACATGTACTAGTGTATGCAGCCGATGACTGTTTTTCAAAAATACCCTATTGTGTGTTCCCCAGTATTAGAGATTTGTTGGAACTAAGGACTGAATTTTTATTTCCATAGATCCAATGACATATTAGTTTTTTGAAAAGTTAAAAAAAGCCCAAATGTCACAGAACTTGATTTTTTTTCTTTCTCCCTTCTCACAATTTTTCCCCAACTTTAATAAGCCTCTTTTGTAAATCCAATATAGGAAAAATTATCAAATCACTATTTTAGTTGGTTGGGGAATTCTGGGAGTTGAAGCCCTTAAAGTTGCCAAGTCTGGACACCCGTGGCCTAAACCAGTAATGGATAATGTCTTATTATGGGCCATTTATTTCCCATAAAGCTTCTTATCTAGCTTGCCAGAGACATTTCCCCCCTGAAATTCTATATCTTGGTTCTATGGATCAACAGTTTTCTAAAGTCCTTGAATTTCTCTAGGAAGAAAAGCTTTGTCTTAGTCAAGAAAAACTATCTTAGTCGAGAGGTTTTGCCCCCAAAGAACAGTTGCTGAAGTCTTGCTTATCCTTCAACTTTCTCATTGGAAAAAACAAGAAACAAGGCAACAAAACAAAGGCATTCAGGAACTGCCCCACCCCTCAACTTCCACAGATCTTTTATTTAAGGTCAGATAAATATAGGAAAAGGAATGTCAATTTCATGATTTAATTTTTAAAAAACAAAAACAAAACAAAACTCTTTCTTTTTTTAACAGCAAATCTTCGTCCCGGAGCAGAACAGAAAGTGGTGTTTATTACAGGCCGTGTCCATCCAGGGGAAACACCATCATCTCTTGTATGCCAAGGTGAATAGTTTTATATGTAAGAATTTGAATGAAATTCAAGAACAGAAGCTTCTTATCTCTGTGTGGAACCTGTCTCTAGCCATTACACTTATTAGCCTCTGCTACTTAAAACTGCATGCTTGATAGTTTTCGTTTAAATTTTAAATGGGGTTGATTTGGAACTACACATCTTTCTGCCACCTTATGGCCATCAGGATTAGCCCTAGAAAAATTCCAGTCTGAAATTTTGGAGGTTCTGCTTCCAGTCAACGTGCATGACTGTAATCTAGATAAATCTATGGTTGACATCAATATAAGAGACTTTCTAGTTAGGGAGTCCAAATGTTGCCATAAAACAAACCTTATTCAGCATGTGGAAGGAAACTGGATTTAAACTGAGTTTAAGAACATATCACTGAATAAGTATTTTTGATAAAATACTCCTTCAGTAATGAGTTTTCTGACAAAACAAACCCTGCAGCTGATAAGACTGTGCTACAGTTGGAATGCATTCCTATATAAGATTATATGAAACGGCTCATACCTTACACAGCCATTATAAGAATTGCTAGTTGGGATACTTGAATAAATCTTCCATTTAGAAGTTGGTTTCTCTCTTAAGTATCATAGAAGGGAAATATAGATAATTATGTTTACCCTGATGTGGGAATTATTGTGGAATGGCAGGACAAAGTTATGCTGAATGGGGAGGAAAATAATAAAGCATTGGAGAAATGGCTGAGAGTAGTCATTGTAAGCTTGCAAACATTAAATTCTTACAAGACAAAGATGAGCATGGACAAGTGTATTAGAAACTTGCTTGTCAGCAGCAATATTGCATGCTTGACTTGTTTGTGAAAGGAAGGACTGGAAAATGGTGGATTTCCATCTACAATGAACCATTGGACTTACTGTCTCTTGAGTATTTGCTTTTTGTGTGTCATTAGTATTCTAAAGACTGATGAAGAATTAGAGTAAATCCACACCTTTCTCATGAAATAATAATAATAATAATAATAATAATAAATTTAATTTATATGCCGCCCTTCTCCCAACGGGACTCAGGGCGGCGCACAACATATTTAAAACAAAACATAAATACATTCCCCCCCGATAAAACCGAATTAAATCAAATTTTAAAGTTGTGTCTCTGTCGAATTGTTAAAAAATAAACCCCAAATAAAATCCTCCCTAGGTCAGGTCCGCTTGCTGGAAGAGCCATGTCTTGAGGGCGCGACGGAAAGCAAGAAGATCCGGAATCATCCGGATCTCGGGGGGTAGTTCGTTCCAGAGGGTAGGGGCACCCACAGAGAAGGCCCTCCCCCTGGGGGTCGCCAGCCGACATTGCTTGGCCG
>NW_015386470.1:177986-185388 GCF_001527695.2 Protobothrops mucrosquamatus
CGCCCATGTGGGTGGGGGCCTGAATTAACTGGGTCAAGTCCAAGGCCGTCATGGAAGCCAAGAACTCCTGAGCTGCCGCCGACGTCCCGCCCGCTGATGGCAAGTTGAAGTCCCCCAAGACCATAAGTCTGGGGGTCTCCACCGCCACCCCGGCTATCATGTCGGCCAGCTCAGGCAGGGCTGTTGATACATAGCAGGGGGCCAGGGAGCCAGGTATATAATCATAGAATTCTGGAAGCATATATCCAAATTGAAATCCAATTACGTATGACTTTTTACTTAATTTTGCAGCAAAGGTGTAACTTTAGGGTCTATAATGATATGTACATTATTTTGCTGAATCTATTGAGTCCTAGAAAATAGTTTAGAAAAGCACATAGATTTAAGTGCTGTTGGAAGCTCTGTTCTTAAAAAACTTTGTTTCTGAGCCTAGATCACTTATTTTAGCTGAACAACACACAGTTTGGTTTTTATATATGGCACCATGAAAAAAGTGTTAACACACCTGTCTAATAGTAACCTCTGTTACAAACTATATTGAACAGCTTTTTGTTCTCACAATGATAAATCTAATCTGTATAGGATGCCCCAAATAGAACTGAGTTCAATAACATCTGTCAGAGGTATTAAGAGATATCTCATACTGAGGACAATATATAACCATCATGATTAATAGGTGCTGGTAATCTTACCACTTTTAAAAGTGTCTGTGTTAGAAGCTGTAACTCCAGTGGAATATACATGTTCATACTAAGCCATAATAAGGTTTGAGCGGTTCTAGCTTAGTATTTTCTTTCTGCCTAGCCATTAATGTAAAACTAAACTAAACCCAGAATATTTTAGTTATCCAATAATCTGTAATTAAATAAAATTTATAACATACCCTTAATTTCTTAATCATTCATAGTTTCATTGGATGATTTCAGATTATATTATTATGAGAGAGGGATAAATATTTTATGAATGCATTGAGTAAGCATGCATGGGAGTGCATAGTTAATTGTCAGTCCTAAGAGACTCCAATTTTGTGAACCAAATGTTCACATTGCAGGTTTGGGGGGAGAAAAACAATGTGTTATATGACTGCACTTAAAACATGCCTAGAAAATGAAGTCCTTTGTTGTGGTAGTTTTGTTTTGTTTTGTTTTGATAGGACCAGTTCTGTTTGACCTATAACAATGACTGTTGCAATCATTTACACGATGGTCAAATATTTGTAGTTTTTTAATAAAATAAAACAGTACTGGTAAGCAGCTCAGATGTGCCTGTATTCTGATAGTTGATACCTGGTTAGAAGTACTATTTGTTGTAGTCTGCTAATCGGTGACATTAATTGAAGTAGTACCTGCGATAAAGCTGGAAAGTAATGTCTACTTACTTTTAAATTCTTTAAATCTTGGACTTATTTTTTACTTATGTTATATGGGAGAAAAAAATAATCAAGCAAGAGTAAGTTAAGGAGCTGATTGTATAGTAAAGCTGGGCTATTCTTCGCTATTTTTTAAAATTATTAAATTTGCCACCCATCTCACAGTTCAAGGAGACTCTGACCATAGTCTTAAGTGGTTCTATCTGCTTGCATTTTAGTAAAATGAACATGATATTTCAATTTTTTAATTGCAACTTCCTTGGGAATTTCACTGAACTGTTGAATCAACTACCTAGTGGCATTATTTTAGCTATTTCTTTTCTTCTTTACACTTTAATTTTCTGCTGTAGTTTATTTTGTGAAGCTATTATATTCACCTTTTTATAACTTTAGGACCCTTTTTGACATCCAGATGGATTTGTTGATGGTAGTGAGGAAATAAAATGTAGTATAGCTGGATGATTATAGCTCATTTTCAGCTAATCATAATCTAACTTAAAGCAAGCATTAGTTCAGATGAGCAAGAGAAAAGCAAAACTGACAACTTGGACTCTCATATCATAAAGAAATAGAATCCCAAAGTGGTTCTAGGGTAGCTTTTCATTACACTTTTGCACAACATTAAGTTAAATCAAGTGGCGTGAAATGAAAATTTATTCTTTGCTAAACAGCATGTGTGGTTTATGTATTTTTAGCACATATCCTCATTCCATCTGGTTGGGAAAAATACCTGAAACTAAGTTTGAATCCACCTGGAGAATGGACAGTATCTTCTATCAGATCATTCTTTCTTAACCCAATATTTTCCACATGCCATTTTCTATACTGCCTGAGAAATATGGGAGTTGATGTCCAAGTTATCTGAAGAACATCAGGTTAAAGAAGTGACATTTGATGAATCTTACATTTTGTAACTTCAGCTTCTATCTCATATGAGTTTTCACTGAAGTGCAAGGGAATAAAATGCTTTATGTCTATTTATACTTCCTACCATAGTATAGCTTCTTATAAAAAGATGGTTTTCCAGATCATCTTTTAGACATTTTTAGAGACAGATAAGAAAATCATATTCTCAGAAATATAAATAAGAATTTATTATCATTCTCTGTTCTAATCCCAAAGTTTTCCAAGACAGCTTCTGAAACTGATCCCAGGAGACAAACTTATATTGCAAATCCCATAGAGCAATCTCATTCTCAGGAGCAAACTGGCATAAAAGCATCACCATTCCCCATTTCCCTTCTCATTCCCTCATGAAAAAGCAAATCCTCGCTCTAATGGGATATATTCTAGTTTGCATGTTGCAAGTCCCATACTAGGCAAAAAGGAAAGAACACAGAGGCCAGCTAGCTATCTCAATTTTATTTTAACCCTCAACTGACTAATTCATACTTTTCTGTTGATTGATGGCCTTGAATCATATCACAGTTCTAGGAGGTCATTTGTCTCTCTTTCATCTTATCTCTATTCTTTTCCCTGTTTTCTCCTCTATTCTGTTCTCTACCTGTCTTGCTTGTTCATGGACCAGAACTTTGATTTTTTTTCTTCTCCCCATTTAAATTAGTCTTTAGGAATCACTTTGGGTTTTGGTTTGGCATAATACTGTGCATTTGCTAAGTTACATGCCATTGATTGTCCCAACAAAACTCCCTCTTCATTTTAGCTGTTCATCAATAAAATATCTCTTTTGATGGAACTGACTAAATGCACACATTGCACTAAGTCATGTTGAAGTTTGTTTAGTTTAGCACTGAGTGTTGTATGTAGTCATCCAGTTCTGGTTTATTGCATAAATCATAGTTAACAAACAATATAGAGTGTAATATGTTAGGTCAGTTTATACCAGTCACAGTGGCTCTGCATTCTAAGGTATTGCTAGTACAATATACAGTGCGCAAATCCTAAAGCCCCTGGCTTGGTGGGACTGCAGTATAGTGTCTACTCTAAATGAAGACATCACAGCTTTTGAATTAATACCCAATTAAAGAGAAATTCAAGGAAAACTTTCCTGTCATTTGCTACACCTAACAAAAATCCCTCCAAAACCCTGCAGCAATGTGATCAGTCTGATCAAGAACTGCCATTCAATTTCCCACCTTCACGACTTTTAAGAAATGCCTCTTATCTGTGTTCAGCAGCAGGAATAACATTGGGATTGAATAGTAAGTTCTAACACAGTCCAATAGTGACCTATCTATAAGCAAACCCTAGCAAATAGGTCACACAAAAGATGGCAAGAGGTGATAGGGCTTTGGCGGGAGAGATAGGATTTAGATTTAATTTTTGAGAACTATTTCCATTTCTCTGGGGGATTAGAAAGTCTCCTGTGGGGAAAAAGAACTGAATTAATCATTCTTCTACCTGTGGGCTCTGCTGTAATCTTCAGATGATAGTATCTCCAGATTGGGATATGAAAGTAAATTGGGCTCGGTTCCCTCTGTGTAGCTCTTTGACCCCAGACACCCACAAAGATGCAGAAAGTGTGTTTTTGCTTTTATCCAGTGATACCACCACCAAGAGATCTTGCTTAAAGCAGCATTAAAGATATTCAGAACCAAATCAATTTGTAAACTTCTGCTTTTAGCTTGGGTTTTCTTTTTTTCTCCACAACAATTCTACCCAAAGAAGAAAATGCACAAGATAGGTGCAGAATGGGCCCATTTATTCTACAAATGACAGCCAGCTTTTTAGTATAACTTTCCCAAATAGTTGCCCTATTTTTTAAAAAAGAGCTGCCTGGGATCTACCAAGTCATAATGTCCTGAAATCTCTCTGGGAGTAAGCATGTTAGATTACTGCAAGCCAGACTGGATAGTTCAAGTCTTGATGGACTGTTTGGAGAAAGTTGGTACTAAAATGATACGTAACTAGCCCTTTCTAATTCTGTGTTCAAACTTCCAGGGGCAGAAGACTGGGATTCATAATATAAGGTTTCTCAGGCATTTCCTTGAAGCTCCAAGGGGATCCAAAGGCCCATAATTGCATTGTACACAGGCCCTGCTTCCTAATGCCTTATGACTGTATCTATACTATACCTTAGTTCCAGGACCTTGTCTTGCTGAATAGAAAAATCTGGAATGAATATTTGCTTAGATTTATTTGCGCAGAAACCTCTTTTGGACCTTGCCATTCAATAAACTTATTTTTATTTAAAAAAAAATTGACAACAGTGATTTTTGGCCAAGGGAGTAAGGATCTCCTCACATTCACATCCCTGACAAATCAAGGACCACAATCACAAGGTTATTAGTATGGGAGTGTAGTGGGGCATTTAAAATATGTTAAGAGGCAGAACAACTTGGTTTAAAACCCTTATGAAATCAGGCCAATGTCTAAAATAGATTATCATAAAAGACATTTATCTTTGTAAAATTAGATTTTATTCTGAAAAAAAGGCATTGTGAATACATTTGTATGTCTAATATAATGAGAACAGATAGTAATATTCAAAATTGTTACTAGGTGTGACTTACGTACCTCTCTATATTCCTGGGGCCAACTCGTGACTCAATCCTCCATATTCCTTGGGCCAATATTTGTTGTATTATTCACTCATCGTCCTAATTCCCTCCCCTGGCTTTCTGTGTTGCCTCTTAAAGTGATCACTACCTCCTGTTCTGTAGAACGGCTAGTTCTACTGAAACATATTTGCAGTGATAAGGGGTAATTCTTGCTAACAAATCCATATTCAGGACAGTTTTTCTTTCAGCTGCCATAATTATAGGAATCATTTTTGGGAAGGAGCAGCTATATCCCCAGAATCTGTATGTGCCAGTCTTCACATTTATTCATACTGAATACCTGAACAGTAAGTTATGCAGCCCTTTGTTTTTTTCTGAGGCCTCGGTGAGAGATTAGAAAAACTGCCTTCTTGTAGTCTAAACTACTTTTCTGGCCTCAAGAAAGAAAATAATTTTAACCTTCATGCTCAATTTAGTGCTCATTTGGTACCCTCTGCAGGCCTTCTTAAAAGCATTTCAACTGATGCATAACTTTCAATGTTGTCATATAATAGTCTTCATTAATATAATCACTCCTTGATTTGATAATTCCCCATATGGTACGGTAAAATGGAACAAGCTGGCTTGATGATATTGGTAGCTTAGACAGTTGTTCTCCTCTGACAATTTTTATTCTCACCTTCAATAGTTTTCTAGAGCCTCCTTGCAGCTCATGACAATCACAGTATTTTTTCTTACTTTATCTTCTGACCCTTTGTTTCTTGCCTGTCTTGGCAGAGTTTGGCTGAATTGATTTTTTACTTTGCTTCATTCCTTTCTTTCTAAATTGCTCTACACATGCACCCTGTTCTCCCTAGATCTCTATTCAGTGCATTGAGAATCTGGCATTCATGTGTGACTATGACCCAACCGCTGGAAATGGTTGTCTCTGTGGGAGGCCATATGTGTATAACATCTCTATTTATAGACCGGCAAAGAAGCCTCAATAATAGGAACAAGAGTGCCTTGGAGATAGATTTTTTTTCTGTTGGATGATTCCAAAGCCTTCCAGGAATACTTTCACTTTGCTGTTCCAGAAATCTGGGCTTATTGTCTATCCTCTAAATCTCTTGAATTAAAATTTGCAGATGTTAACATGTTGGTTGGAAAGTCTGAGAGTTGTATAATATATTTCAATTGTGGAGTCGGAAGCCACGTGTTTCCATCTAACAACAAAAGTTTGGTTATCTGAGATTTGTTAGCTATCTCTCCCTATTTTATTGCTCATGTTTTTTTTAAAAAAAATCAAAATTATTATATCTACTATCTTAGACACTTTTAAACTTGTATTAGTATTATGTATTTTTCTTTCCTTCTTGAAATTTGTAATATCAAGCTTATAAGAAAAAAAATAGTAAAATGGGGAAAACAAGCAATAAAATACTCATTTTAATATATATATATATTAAAAGCCCCTTAAAAGTTAACAGTTTATACTGCAGCAATAAATTAGCAATAAAAGTAAATGCAGCAGAAATAAATATAATAATGTTTAATTCATTGAGTACTGTACATTGAAATTAAAGTATCATTGCACCAGGCAAGTGTCCTTGAGGCTATTGCATCATAGCTAAATTAAGGATTTTTGAGGTCATTTGTAACATCCACATTCTACATTGCCCTCTTATAATATGAATAAAAGAATACCATAGTAGATTAGTTCTTGTATATAGAACTTAAGGGAAGTTATTTTATGGTCTAAACACTGTTTGGTATCCTTTGTTACAATGGCATTTCCCTAATCCTGTGGTCACCAGATGAGTAAAACTACATTTTCCAAAAATTTCAGCTTGCCTAATCTTTGGAAATTATGAGAGTTATAGTCTCCAAGGTGAAGAAGGTATAACATAATGAATTCTCTGACTTTCAATGGAATACAATTTTTACAGCAAATATATATTGTGTTCTTTATTGCTTGCAGTATAACACATTGAGAAGTGCGTTGGTTCATGAGGTTAGAATGCTGGGCTGAGGATCAGCAAGCTCGGATTTAAGCCCTGGTTGCTGCCGCATGGCGGAGTAAGCTCCCATCACACACTCCATCTTCTGTTGACCCAGATGTTCAAAAGCAGGCGGTTATGAGTAGATAAATGGGTACTGCTTTAGTGGGCAACTTCATGGGGACATGAAAGGAGCCACCAGCTGGGCATTCCAGGCGCAGCAGTGATGTCACTGGCAATTCTTTTCACCATGGAAGCACTTTGGTGGCTTAGCAAATACTTTAATTTACTAATATATAAAGAACAAATCTGGCACTGTTCTGGAAAACAGAAACTTTGCTGACAATAACAGGCTAAGAGGTCATAACTGGAGAGTATATGGTAATGGCAAAGCTGACAATGCATCTCTATAACAGAAGTTTAATAAAATTCAAACAAGCTTCCTTATTTATATGCAACACATTACATTTGGACAAGGCAATTTTAGACATTTGGAATATAATTTCTAGGACTTAAACAGACATCAACGACAATAATAAATGTTCAGTGTAAAGCATACATATTTAAACTGTAGTTAGCAGTTGGGGAAACAA
>NW_015386470.1:185488-263304 GCF_001527695.2 Protobothrops mucrosquamatus
AGAGAGAGAGAGAGAGAGAGAGAGAGAGAGAGAGAGAGAGAGAGAGAGAGAGAAAAGCAACCAAATCCTTATTTTTATTAAACTCCGAATTGCAGCACGTAAATAAAAGAACAAACTCATCCTTGCTGATAAGGGCATAGCTGTTTGTCAGCCATGCTTTATTCTAATATGAAACTTAGACAGTGAGAAGCAAACCTTTTCTATGAAGAAGTCCAGTTGATATGGCAACCAGCAAAGTCTCTCAGCTAGAGCAACCTCCATATGTGACCTTCATCTGAATTTCAGGTGAAGAGATCTCTAAAGCAGGCAGGGTTCTGTGAACATAGAAACCTTCTGAGCTTTTTGTTAAATAAAGCACTTCTCTTTCTCCTTAGCCTGGAGTATTCCTTGACTCATCTTGAATAACCACAGGTCTTCTTGGTTTGGTTGGTTGACAAATGTTTAATATCAGACCTCAGTGTACAATATGTATATTTTCTGCTCGCTTTGCATTCTATCTCTTCATGGAAGAAAAACACAATAATGTTACCCTGAAAGCCCATATTAGGATGTTTAATTCCCCCCCCCCTAAGAATTGGTATTAATCGCAGAAGTTATACTTTCCTGTGTGGAAATTCTCCCATTTCTTCAACCAGCTATAACAGCTTATATTTTTTCCTCCTTTCAATTAATGTTCCTGAAATGGTTTACAAATGAAATAAAATGTAGTGCAGTGTTAAGAAATGTTAATACGAATAAAAATGGTAACAAATTGTGTATTTAAAGATCTAGCAAAATGAAAACTTGCTCTTATTAAATCTGACCGGTCCTAGGAACCTGCTGGCTCCCCAAGATTAACCAACCCCTCCCCACCAAACCCTCCAGAATAAAATCTCCCAAGATCTCCATGCACAAAAAAATCTTACAATCTTATTTCAGCAATTTAATGATTCATTTCTTTATTTGCTGCCAAGGTGCCAGGACCAGGAAAAGTAGCATTAGAAAGCTTTTATTCCTTGCAGTCAAGCCTGGCTTACTTAGTATGCATGTATCCAATATTCAGCAATGTATGGCTGGTTAGAATGCATATAGATAATTATACTAGTTTACCACTATTATAGTCAGGCAGCTGGCTCTACAGTTAGAGGGCTATTGTCAAGAACACTCTAATGTAGGCATGCTCATGTGAACACTATAAGTGCTCAGTGGTTTTTAAAATATGTTTGCAAAGGTCAGGAGTATTCATTTCAGAGATATAAGAGGCTTCCGGCAAATTAGGGGAATTTTTTCATTTTCATTCTTTTCTTCCCCTAAAGATGAGAATATAGCAGAAGATCAATAGTTTATAAAACATTTCTAAATCCAACAGTCTCGAATTCAAAACACTCTTTGTGAGTGTGAAACACCCTGCTCTGTGTGTAAAATAGATTGTTTTGAATATTATGGAAGTGTTTGGAACTCAGTTTCAAAGTCAAAGGCCTTTTGCAAGTTTTACATTTAAAACACTTTCAAAATACGCAAGACAGCCTAATCCGTGATGCTCTCGGAACTTGGTTGCTTTTATGCAGATGTGTTGTTACCACACTAGGTAACGTCTTCAGTGCTAGAAGAGAGTGAGATTTGCTCTCTGTTTATATATAGTAGCTTGCCCTGTCAGTGTTGTTGCTGTTTTCCCTTGATAGTTTCTTGATTAGGTGTTGTTTACTGCATGATTGTTTGCCTGAGTTGGTAGTTTTTGATTAGGGTATTGTATACTGCTTGAATGTTTGTCTGGTGTTAATCCTGGTGTTAATCCTTCTTATCTGGGTGTTGATTGCTGATGATGAGGTGTTCTGTATTTCTGTTTTCTTTTTTGTTTTTAATATCTCTTTTGAATGATGTATAAATGTTGTTTATGTCCATATACCTGTTGATGGCTGATTTGTCTGAGTGCCAAGATTCCAGGAATTTCCCAGCGTTTTTGCATTTAGTGTGGTCAAAGATGCTCACAGTTTCCCAATTAGTCTGTCTGTCTGTCTGTCTGTCTGTCTGTCTGTCTGTCTGTCTGTCTGTCTGTCTGTCTATCTATCTATCTATCTATCTATCTATCTATCTATCTATCTATCTATCTATCTATCTATCTATCTATCTATCTATCTATCTATCTATCTCTATCTCTATCTCTATCTCTATCTATCTATCTATCTATCTATCTATCTATCTATCTATCTATCTATCTATCGATATAGATATATAGATATAGATATAGATATAGAGATAGATAGATAGATAGATAGATAGATAGATAGATAGATAGATAGATAGATAGATAGATAGATAGATAGATAGATAGATAGATAGATAGATAGATAGATAGATAGATAGGCATATGGGGAGCCTGGACAAAAATTGAGATGAACGTGTTATGAAATTCAAATATGTTACTAGAGTGCAACATGTCAGAATGTAGTTTGCATAAAGACAATACACTTCTGATACAAAAATCTGAGGCAAATGAATTGAAACAATTAGCAAACCCTTTTGAAATTTAAGATGCCATGAAGATTAGCATAGGATTTCCTCAGCTCATTTCTCTAGTTCAGGGGTAGGCAACCTTGGCTCTTTTATGACTCGTGGACTTCAATTCCCAGAATTCCTGAGCCAGCATAGTTATAAAAGGGTCAAAGTTGCCTACCCCTGCTCTAGTTGGCTTCTACTCTCCAATACTTGGCTAACATAGATTGCCATCTGCAAACCAAATTTTAGCAACACTTCCTCTTAGCTTCTCTTGATTTCCTGGGATTTATGGTATCATATCTCTTAACTTTTAGACTGTAACCCTTAGCTTATAGTGGGAAGCAGACAGCTTATTCTGCCTATAATTCTCCTCTTTGCCTGAACTAGCTTTTCTACTCTTGGAAGATTTTCTTGGTTCCAAATTAAACTCTCATCACCTCTAGCCTCAGAGGAGTTCATCTCTACTCCCTCCACAGTTTCTCTCAGCCAGTCATTTTCCTGGAAACTAGCTCACAAAGTCTGTGTGATCATTTCTTGTCTCAGTACAACTTTCAACCTTTATTTCTTTCAGGTGTTTTCTCTTCTTCAACCCCTGCCAGGGAATCTCCTTCCTTTCACATTTCTTTGCTATCTCCTCCCCATTTGTCTCAAGCCAAGGGTTTTTTTTTTTTTGAAAGAAAGAAAAAGAAAGAAAGAAAGAAAGAAAGAAAGAAAGAAAGAAAGAAAGAAAGAAAGAAAGAAAGAAAGAAAGAAAGAAAGAGAAGGGGCTGGAAAACTTCCTTCTGCTTTTGATTGTGCAAAACTCTTTTTACCCTCCTTTCTGGAAGCCGATTCAAACATCCAAAACTTTTGTTTTATCTAGATGGATCATCCCTTGTGTATTTGTTTGCATTTGAAGTGAGTAGAAAACAGGATACCAAATGGAAATAAATAAATAGTCCAAGGAACATAGAAAAAAGTAAACTAGGGAATCAAAATGACACAGAGCGGTTGCCAAGTTCATTTTTTCTTGTGAAGAAATTAAAGAAACAAAAGTGAAAGTAAGAAATACATAAAAGAAAATGAAATAAAGATATTACACTGAACGCCAACATCTATTTAACAAACTTCCCAAATAGGAATCCAAATAGGAATCTTTAGTGATTTTAAATGACATATAACTTAGTGATAAAGCATCAGTAAGATGAAAATGTATCCAAAATAATGTACCCCATGATATATGGGAAGCATTCATAACAGATTTAAAGATTATTGTTTCTGATATTGGTCTTTGCACTGTATGAACATTATTGATTCTTATCGTAAGGTGAGAGGCAATATTTATATATAGAAACAATATTTACATTCTTCCTATAGCTGTGTCAATGCCATGATGGTCCTTTCACTCAAAATTCATGGACTACCTCTCATCAAGCAGCCATTATTTTTCTCAAAGTTGTGACCCTTCCACATTATGTAGCACATAAAAGTAGACTGTAATTGACATTTTTATTTATTTGTACCACGTGAATATTTTGGTTGTCTTTAACACTAGCTAATTCTGTTAAAATAAGAATCATAATCCAGCAAAAATTTACTGATGTCTGAAGCACACAAAATCACTAGAGGGACTAACCTTGAATAATAATGAACAAACTTGCCATTCTGTACACAGCATCCTTAGAGTAATTCAGATAAATCCTGCCTAATTCATTAAAACCTATATTCTATAGTCCATGCCATCCTCTAAGGATTTCTTTTTTATTTGCTCCAGCATGAAAAAATATTAAGTAGCTGCAAAAAAAAAAGAAAGAAAGAAAGAAAGAAAAAAGGCAGCAACAGATTTTACTTGGATGGTGGAAATTATCTAAGTACATTACTATGCATTAGGAAAATTAAAGAAAACAAAACAACCAAAACCAGGAGAATGCCCTCAACATACTATTCAGAAACCCAGTCAATTCCCTCTTATTTAAAAGTTACAAGCAGCCTATCCCTTTACAGCCAGTTATATAATCCATAATATCAAACTGTGAAGAAAAGAATGAGCGTCAGGTCCTCAATGACTGGGTTTCCTGCTAATTATCATTATTTCTCAGATTAGGAGTTTCCATTATAAATACTGAGTTCTTCCCTTCTACAAGCCCACAAACATTGATCAGAATAAGACCTGAGGTTAGAGTTAAAGTAGGTATATATTGATTGTATTATGTTTGTTTAGTTAAATTGTAATTTAGATATGGAATGGGATGTGTTTCAATCCTGTATTTGGTTCCGGGAAGTCCAGGGGGGGAAGAGGATTAGGGGAATTATAAAAATTGATGTATTTACATGTTATAGGTAAACAATAATTGTATTGATAAGAGGAGATGCTCGGCTGGTATACCAAATTGCACTCGAGGAGGTGGATAGAAAGGAGATGGGACGTAGGTAGGTGGAAAGGAGGAAGGAGGAGAGGTTGTGGGTTAGAGGGAGGAAGGATAGGAAAGTGGATGAGGGTGGAGGCAAGGCGGGGACTGCCGAGCGTTTCCGACAATGTATTGACTTGGATTACTTTTGTTTTCTCTGCTTATGTATGTAAATGCATCTTATTGCTATTTGTTGTTTAATTATAAAAATCAATAAAATTTTATTTAAAAAAAAAAAGAATAAGACCTGAGGTTAGAAATTGATTATTTGAAACAACATGAAGGATAAAATTTTAAACTACCATGTTTCTAAATTTCCTTAGAAGATAACACTACCTCTAACATAGCTAATTTTCATAAAATTAGCGTTTTAAATTTGCTTACATGGATGCCAGAATAAATGGGAAGCAAACCTATAGCATGAGTTTTTAACATATTATAAATGATAAAATAAATCCATTATGATACTGAAGTGCAGGGGTCCCAAAACCCTGGGCCACAGACTGGTACCAGTCCGTGGCTGTTAGGAACTGGGTTGCACAGCTGGAGGTGAAAGGTGGGTGAGTGAAACTGTGCATGAGTGGGATCTAGGTTGCACGCTCATCCTCCCCCCGGTCCATGGAAAATTGTCTTCCATGAAACTGGTCCCTGGTGCCAAAAATGTCGGGCACTGCTTCTATAGTGGTTTTTCTCCTCTGTTTGTCATAATTTTTGTGCACTTCAAGGTTCATTCTCTTTCCTCAATGAAAGCTTCACAGGACATTTTGGTGTAAATAATTTAAATAAAGAATATGAGATTAGATACAGGTGTAAAAATTGCTGTTGTGATCCAACTCTTTAATATTGACTAATGCAATATTACATAAGTGATCCTAATCCTTCCTTGCTCATTATCCAGAAGGATATGATAGGCCCTACAAGTATTAATCTCCATATGTGTGTGTCCTTCTTACAACTGACATTTTATAGTTCATACATGTTCCTAACGAAATAACATTGAATTTTTTTGGGAAAGCTAAGGAAGGGGTGAGGAAGCATCTTAACATTGTTTTAAACAATAACATAAAAATGCTGACTTGCTCCTGGAAACTTTTAGTTTGCATCATAGTTTACAATAAGTCTTTAATCACTATGTATTTATATTTTGGAAAATATTAGGTTCAAGAAAGTCATCAGTAAAATATAGATCATGAAGCACATGATCTGTCTTTGCTTCTTGATATGCCCTTGACTGGCTATCATCCATGCTGTCATTTGTAATTATCTTGTCTGTCTCCTTTACTTTTGCAGAAAGATAACTCTTTCCTTATTCTTACCTGTCAGCTTAAAATAAGGTTTCTCCCTTAGGTTGGTCTCTGGTAGATTGACTTCCACTTGCCCCTGATGATGAAAAAGTTACCTGCTGTAAGAAATATAAAGTTAGAAATGTGACTGCTAGTCAGGAGTCATCACCAAAGAGAACCAAATGAAAGTGGACTGAATACAAAAATGAATGTCTGAAATTACATTGAAGAGGATGAATAAGGATCAGATGGAAAAACCAAGATTTGAAGGCAGGGTAAATGTATTGATAGGACAGGGGAGAACAAGGAAGCTGTAGCTGGACAGAGTTGATATGCTGGAAAAAATAAACAAGAACTTTAAAGAACGGAATATAGAATGTGGAATTAAGGGGGTATTTAATAATGGTAACACATAAACAGGTATAGTGGATGTTACTGGGGTATCTAGTTTTAAATACGATTCCTTTTCTCTTTCATATCTCATACCTGTAATTTCCTTTATTCTCTTACTTCTTTTCTGATCTCTGCATAATGTGTAAGTCTGCAATGGGTTTGTATGTGTACAGTATATATTGTAGCCAGTAAATTGCATGAATTTTAAATGATTCATTAATCAAGTTCGTTCAGTGAGATCAAAAAGAGGGGATTTGCTGAGGGTCCCATCTTTGGGGGGAATGTCACGTACAGGGACCCTGGGAGAAAGCTTTTTAGTTATGGACTCCTTTTACAGAACCGTTCACTTATATACATATACTGTATATGGTCCTCTGCTACTTATTTGGCTTCTGAAAAAGCTGTAAAAACTTGGATCTGGGGAAGTAAGGTTTTGTTTACCCTGATAGAGGGCACTGTCATAGTTCTTTGGTTAAATGTTTTCTGTGACAAGTATTTGTAACCCTACGCTGTGGAATTTTGTAAGCTGCTTAGAGCCTGTGGGAACTTATTATCACATAAGCCTTAGTAAATAAAGAAATTGAAATAATCCCAAATTTCCATTAAACCAAAATAATTAGTTCTCGTATATTCTATTTCTTTGTCCGTGTACCATTGTTAAAAGAGTCAGTCCTCCTTCATAGAGAAGGAAGAAATGTTCATTAAACAGAATGTCAATTACGTACTTGAAACTCTTGTACTAAAGATAATAACTTTTTTAAAAAACAAATGTACATTTATTCCTAGTGGATTCCAATTGATTTTATTAACTTCTATGATTTCAAGGTATTTGGATACACATGTGCTTGTACACTTATAGCACAAGGTATTTGTGTCAGGCAAGCTACGTAGCTCTTGTTTCCCTGCTTTCACACACAAACAAGTCCCATGGCATCAGAAAACTAGAATGCACTTAAGAAACTCTACTAGGTCTCTTGGAGTTTCTGAAGTGCTTGAATTCACATTTTTTCCCCTTTGTCTAGAAGACCATCGTTTCTCCCCATGTATTTTTATCCATGTTTCAAAGCTTTTTTCTTCATAACTAGCATAATCTATCCTTGATTGGATATCTTGCACATCAGTCCCCATGCTGGTGGGAAATTCTAAAGGACACCAAATTGGTTGAACATATCCAGAAGGGGGAAGGTTAAGAAATGTCCCATTCATTTCACCCATGGAATTCAACCTATATACATGGCAGTTAAAAAAGACTTGAAGAAATAGCTCCTTCTCTAGGAAAATGGCAGTCTGAAATACATGTTCCTGCATACTAGTTACAACCTGCTAGTTGAAAGGGATGTGGTACAATACATCCCTCACAGTGTTAAAGTATAGTGCTTTCTTTGATAAGTAAAGAAACTTTCTGAAAGATTATTTGATTGCTATGCATAATATACTTAAAGTTGGAGTGAACTCAGCAAGACATATTTCTGAATAGACATTATAGAATTATATGTTAAACACTGACATTGAATTTCAGCTTCTGTTCTACCTCCTTCTATAAATTCTCCTCCTGATTTTTTATTTATACCTCTATTGTTTCAACTATAATTTCAAATGCAATTTTGATGGCAGCTTTCCCCCCTCTCAACCCAGAAATAAGCAGTGTCAGCATCCATATTGACTGTTCATTATGGATTCTTTTAGGTAATCATCCTTTCAAGAGAAAATTCCCATGATAACATAACGCTTGAACTTGTCAATAACCATTATACTAGGCAACATGGCTCATTTATCAACATTCGTTTTGAATGAGTACCAGCAATACTTCAGCAAAGAGCTTTATTGAATAATTTGAGTGGACAGCCCTTTGCTTATTTGCATTTGGAAAAAAAATGTTTGGGTGAAATGTGTTTAATCCTGGCATTATGCATATATGTTTGTCTTCAGTACAAAAGTGTGCTTTGCAAATAATTAAGGTGAAAGTAAACTATTTCATAGCTGTAAATTCATACAACTCTCAGGAATAAATCTGCACACGTTGAATATTTAATTAATAGCAGGCCTGCCAGTTTCTATGGTGCTTTATAGGAAATAAGCTTGTGGACTCTGCTCTGGGAAATGTACATGGGGGAAGACAAAAGACTAAAGAGATGATGGTTAAAGCATAAATAGGAGAACAAAAGCAATTCCACACAACTCCCAGTTTAAATGCAATGGGGAAACCTTTATGGAAGATTATGTGGAAGGCTTGGAGGGGCACTAGAAAGAGAGGCTGTGTAGGCATTATAAAGAGACATTCATGGTGGGAAGAGAATAGAAAAATCAGAGAAGTTTGACATGAGCAGATTGAGAGAGATTTGTGCAGAGATCAAGGAAGAACAAACAAAGGATGGCTATGGAGGAAAGCCACTTAGCCAACCACTCCATTGTTTTAGTGGTATAAATAAACAGCAAGGACAAACTTGAAATGCGTGTGAGGAAAGAAAATAGCAATGATTCATACCGAACTATTGTCTGAATAAACAATAGCAACTATGGCAATATATGTGATACAAATTAAATCTGAATAAAGAGAGCAGAGTGCAAAGAGTGTTCGTTTTGCCATCATCTAACTATATTCATTTCTTCTTTGCCATATCAGATTCTTGGCTGATGATTATTTGCCATATCAGATTCTTGGTCTTCTTACTGTGAATGTCTGATTTTTGTTCTTCTCTGTTAGTGCTAATGAGTTACATTGATGTATATTTTTAAGGCTGTCGTTCAGTCTTTGCCAGTGTCAGTATTATTGCGAGGTGTGTTGGCTGACCCAGTAACCCTACTGTTTAGGTAGAAATGCTGTGATCTGAAATAAATACACAACCAATAAATACATGCTTTAAGTTATTTGTAACTTATTTCACTGTGAGTAAGAAAGGTTAATATAAGAGAGACTTGATAGAGAGTTGATTATGTGTGTTATGAATATATGTCTCCTAGGATATATTTGCACAATACAGAACAGAATTCTCCAGTCAGCACATGTTGGCTGAGGAATTCTGGGAGTCGAAGTCCACACATCTTAAAGTTGCCAAGCCACACCCACCCCAGCTCTGGCAAGGGGAAAAAAGTTCCGATACGTCGCGACACGTCTTGTGATGCGGCGAGTTTGACACCCCTGATAAAGAGGAATCTAGCTAAGAAATGTGCTTAATATATGCTCCTCCAAGCATACTTTATGATGTACAGGTACCAATATAATGGCTATATATAATACTAGTTTTAAAATCTTCATTACCTCTAATAGTTAACTAAATAGTTTATTAAACATAAACTTAAACAGCTATTTATCTTCTCCATTATTAATTGATTGTTATTGGTATTTTCTTCTACAAAAATAAGAACCATCTTCATTTTTTGTCGTCCAGAGAAGGAATTATTTACAGGCACAAAATAATAAGTTATACTTATACTTTTCTATAATAGATCCTGCCTGAATTTAGGCCCATACATATTAAAATTAGAGATAACTTTCCTTCCTTCCTTCCTTCCTTCCTTCCTTCCTTCCTTCCTTCCTTCCTTCCTTCCTTCCTTCCTTCCTTCCTTCCTTCCTTCCTTCCTTCCTTCCCCCAAATAGATTATTCACATTGAGTCAACTGGTTCATTCTGTTTGACCCAGGGCAGAGGAATAATAGGAATCTAGTTATTTTCTTTAATAGCATACTAATTGGCAGGCCAATTAATCTGCTCATCTGTGAAAGGAAAATATATTGCAACAAGTAGTTCTATTTCCAGAAGTCACTCTCAGTAGTAACATTATACTGCTCTTGTTTTCTTCCAACCCCGCGACATGGTCCAATACCTCTATAGTGGCATAGGTCAATTAGTGGGCAAATTAAGCAATTATTAGCCACTAATAACATCAACTGGCATCATTAGTCTTCCTGTTTACCAGCAACTGTTATTTTAATGCAAGGACCAACTAAAAATTAAGGCACACATTTTATCATGCTATCTGCCTTCAGGCAAATTATATTAATTGGACATGGCTTCCACCAAATATTTAACCTAGGTCTAATGAAATATAAGATATGCTTCTTGCTGATTGTAGAAGATGTAAATTTTAGTTTGCATTGATTTATGAACATAAACAACAAATTTATCTAGCTTTTACAAATGCAAAAATATCAATATTGTATGCCTTACTGGTTGGTAGGTCGGTATCTTTACTTGACAGAAAAACATTAAAATAATTTTACTGATTGGCTAATTTTATGTGAAGTATGCACATACAATATAGATTTATAGGCAGTCTTCTATCTTGGTTTAGAATTGATAATGGACTATTGATGTTTGTTGTAAGCATTTTAAGATGACATCTTCAGGAAAAGCTGTTGCATGGCCCATTTTTCTTTTTTAAAAATCATTATCATCAACATTTCTGTTTCTCCTCCTAATTCTTACAATTGATTTCCTTTTTATTTTGGAATATTTTATCCTATCCAAGCTTTTGGCCCTTGTTTGAGCAGTTTATATGCATTAGATTCTGTATTAACTTAACCTCACTGATTTCAGTGGATATGTTAGTATATCAAGATGGTCAATATTTGCTAAAACTTTTTTTGAAATAATATATTTAAAATACACCTTAAAATTAGGCTGGATTAATATCATTTTGGATGATATGCAATAGATTCTCAAGCTAGTTCTTTTTCTTAATTACTCAGCATAGCAAGAAAAAAGAGTGTTCTCCCCCTTCTCAAATTATAATTGTGGAAACAAATAAGGGAAAATCAGGTAGAATATGAACTCTAACATGTGCAGGTTATTCAAAATCCACCATTTCCAATTTACTGCCTATTTTGATCCATCAGTTTTTCAGTGGAGCGTTTTTTCTTATTCTCTGTTTGAATGTTAGTGTTCTGGTAAAAAACAAAACAACAGACCTAGTGAATTTGAAGTCTGCCTATGAGGCTGTTGTAAAAGAAAGACTTTTTGAGAATTCTGTTTTTTTGTTCTGAGAAACAGTCATAAATATTGTTATTAGCAAAACAGAAAACTTAGAAAAAAATCTCTAAAATCCAGCAAAAATAATATGAGAGCTTATGAAAGCCAGTTTGGCATAATGATTAAGACATCAGGCTAGAAACTAGGACACCGTGAGTTCTAGTTTTGCCTTCTAGTCCTACCCATCAACAGCTTGGTGATCTTGGGCCAGTTACTTTCTCTTAGTCCTAGAAGGAGGAAATGACAAATCTCTTATGAAAAACCTTGCCAAGAAAACTGCAGGGACTTGTCCAGCAGACTTTGACAATCAGACACAGAAGAAGAAAAAAATGTGGCTATAGTTCTTAACACAGATTGGAAGTAAATATACATAAGAATTTTCTTTCCATGTGTGTTGCCAAAAAACAAAACAAAGCAAAACCCCACCTTGTTGTGACTCACAAGGGTTGTGTTAAGTAATGGGTCAAATTTAGTTATGGTTTGTTGAATGAGCATAGTAAGATATAAGTTATTATTTACAAGCCTTAATGCGTGATGCCACACAATGCTGAGCTAAAATCAAAGAAACCACATCATGGCTTATGAATGAGGCAGCAAGCCCACAAAGGTTGTTATGGAGTTTTGTCTATTCTGCCACAGCGGTAGCTCATTTTGTGCTCATTATGCCCACATTTGTCAGCTTTGCAAGAGTGAGGCTTTCAATCTTTTTCACCACCCTTTCTACCAAAGGGTCTTTGAATATGCTGTCATACAGTCCAGATTAATTTAGCTCCACCTGTTGTCTATTATAAAAAAGAAGGTTGGAAGGCTTTCCAGGAAATCCATTTAGATACATATCCATTTTTATATCCTTAATCTTTTTCACTCTGATTTTAAATTATTAATGTAATGGATCTTCCTTTATTTTTTCCAGAAGTGCATATTCTGCATAGTAACATCATTAAGGAAATTAGATTAATCATATTCACACTTATATTCAATATATTTCCAAAATCTAGCAATGCATTTATTGATTTGATAGACAAATTCAACTTCTGCATAAATGTTACCCTCTACTGGTCTTCAAAATAGTCCAGGAAGCATCTATGAGATTACACCGTTGTATTGACTCATGAAACTTCTGATATAAATTTGACAGAAAGATAGCTGCAGATACAGTGCATACTGTATTTGTGAGCTACATGGCAGAGAGAAGAATTAGTCTCCTTGATCCAAGTCAGGATTATAGCCATCATGCTACCTTTGCTTTTGAATGGAAAATGTTTCTGGTTTTCCTATTTCAGTTTAGATTCTATTTGTCTCCAAACTCTCATTATGGACTGAATGAAAATTTTAAGTCTCCACAATTTCATTTAGGATCAATGAAAGCTAATTGTGTGAATATATGTACTTGGCAGACAAGGAGGGCAATTGCCTATTTTCATTTACAGAATAATCTGTATATAAATGTAAATAATTCTGATAAAAATAACTTGCCTGGAGTTATTATTTACTGGCACTAATAGTAATAAAACCCAGTAAATCTCACACATCCAAAGTTTGCCTGGTAAGCATGAAAGAGATGTACTATACCTTTAAAAAAATCTATAGCAAAATATATTGCAAGATATAAAAACTTACTAAAGAAAAAAGAAGACAATGATTATACAGTAAATAAAAACCTAGGTATAGTGAGCAACATGAACAAAAAGTGATAAAGAATTAAAACTAACAGGATAAACAGAAAACAAATGATACATTAACTATAGGTAGTAAAAAAATTAATTCAATTCTTACATTTATTATTATATGTAGACTATACGAAACTTATTAGTTCATCTTCTCACTTTCCAAAAATATATAACAGGCTCATATGTTGGATCCATTCCTTAAAGTCATGATGGTATTCTTTCCTCTTTGCCATACCCCAGACTCAATATAAGCAAACCTTTTCATGAGATAACAAATTATATGTTTGAAATATAGTTCAACATCACATTAATATATTTAATTATATTATTTCTCCCAAAAAGTGTATTGAAATTTGTTATAAGGCTATAGCAAGTCAAAAGCAGTTTATATGACTTAAAGAACTTTTGAATTGTTTACAATGTCAACATGAAAAAAATCTAATACCCTTCCCTTTTTCAAAATTCTTTGAAGCACCCAATAAGCACAAACTATTTTTGATGAACTATGTTCATTTTTAAATTATAAGAAGTGTATTTTATGTTTCTTAGCTGCCAGACTCACTAATTTTCAAAAATTGAATATTCCAATTCTTCATTCCAAAATTCAGCTATTTACTTTTTAATCATTGCTATATAGCCGCACTAGCTGCTTGTGGACTTCTAGGTGCAATTCAAGGTGCTGATTGGTGCCTTTAAAGCCTGTCACTATGATTTCAGCTCATCGCTCCAGATCTGGCAGGGTGTGCATGTTATGGATCCTTTCCGTAAAACAATGTTATATGATGATGTTGAAGGAAAAATCTTCATCAGGGTCCAGTCCAAGCCAGGAATAAACAACATGGCAACTGCTTTAGAAAGAAGGTTGTAGTTCATTGAAGAGGAGAGCCAGACAGAAAGATGGCTCTGGAAAAAGAGAGAGCACATATAGTAGGGACTGGATTTTTATACCTTCTTGGGCTTTTGTTTGGAGTTGTTCCTGTGTCATGAACTTTGACCTGAGTCTGAGTGTGCCTTTTTGGTATTCTGATGGTGATGGGTTAATCCTATTATGTCTGTCTTAGAGTTTAGGTGGGGTATGTAGATTTTAAGGGTCTTTGTCTTCCTGATCTCTTCAGCTTCTAGCTGGAGGGCTCCAACCTTCCTGAATGGATTATTACATCTGCATTTCTAAAAGCTGGTTTCTGTTGAGTTGTCTGGCTAGGGTGTGTGTGTGGAGAAGTTTTTTAAAGATCTTCTCCATTATTCCTTTGGGGAAATATATTCTGCCTTTTTAATATTCCCAAAAATATTTCTTTTCTCTGGATTGTTCCCACAATGGGATGTTATCAGTGAATCTGCTTAATGGAATAACTTCCCTCCTAAGATTTGGATGTCTCTAACCCTATTGCTCTTTCAGAAGACCCTAGACTTGGCTAGGGTCTATCAAGATCATGTTCCTTATTCTCTACAGATAACCATACATATATGGGATAAACAAACAAACAAATCTTATAGCATTGAATTGTTGGGTTCTACTCAATTGAATCCACACCTCTTATGGATCTTAAAATTACAGGTACTTTGGATGCTGCTAGAGTTGCCAGCCATAATGTTTAATCAGTATATGTTTTATTTGTATATATTGCCAAGGGAATAATGTGGGTTAATCACATACAACTTCTCCAAATCTTTAAAACAAGTATTTTTTTTAAAGAAAACACTGATTAAAAGTGCTGATCCCTTATTTAGCTTACGTTTTCCAGAAAAATGACCTTCCTGCTATTTTCAAATTTGATTCCATTACATAAATTTCTCATGTGATTCAGGATCAAAACATAACTGCTTATTTAATAATCAAATATGCTTGGCAGCTTTCAAAGCAGGAAGTGTAGATTTAGTGGACCTTAAAACTTGCCAAGATTTCAAAGGTGTTATACACTTCATCTAAAAATTGCCCCCAGGAAGAGAATATTCATAGAAGATCTCATTCCAAAATAATGTACTTTAGATGTCAAAATAAAAGCCAAATGTTCTGGTTGAAAATGTAGTAAATTTCAATATTAGGTAGGCAGTTAGGCCAACAATATTTAAGGAAGTTTACTTTGCCATAAAAAATCTTATTAATTTATAAATTTGAATAAAATAAATACAGGAATCCCTGTTAAATATATAGTAATCTTATACTATGCATATTGATAAGATTAATCTTGCCCCAAATTTTAATGGAAATTATATTTACTAAATTTTTTATATGTTTAGATTCAGATTTTGTGATACATTTCTTGAATATTTTTTTATAAAATATATTTTATAAAGCCTGTACAAATTTCTTACAATAATCTACTGATACAGCAGATCCTAAAGGAAGCATATTAGACTTTTTCCAGATAATAGCAAAACCATATTGGTCCAATACAAATTGGTAATGACGTTGCATAATCATCAAGGAGTCATAAAATTAGCAGCAGATAAGAAAAAAATATATTTAGCATTAAGTGCTACCACACCCTTAATATCTTGAGACTATCTAATAGAAAGCACTACTGTTTCAATAATCAAACTGAAGATTAAAGGAGACTGGGGCAACTTTGGTGGGTGCTGTGATATGATATAACTTGATAGGTTGAGAGATTAATCCATCCATAATAATACATCTTGTTACCTGTTTGACATGGAGAAGAACTTAACTTCACCAATTACTACTTACTTTGCATCAGTGATAAGAAATGAATTGTTAAAGTGTATAGAAAATATGTTTTTTATTATAAACATTGTGCAGGCATAACCTTTTTGATCAATCTGTGGTACTGAATCAATTTGACAGATTAGTTCATTGAACGGAATGTTTCCAAGTGGATTCAGACATCATGTATATGCACCTGTGCTCTAATGGACTGGATCAATCTAAATCCAATCAGGTTCAATTCAGAGATTTAGCCTAAATTGATTCAGACATCTGAATTAAAAGAGTCTGATTTTCCAATTGATTTTCTGAATCCATCCAGATGTTTGAATTGAATTACACCCAATTTGCACATCTTTAATAAAAATAACTGGAAATTGCCCTTTTGGTTTTATGATATCTAGTAAACTATTACAATGGAATTCAATATAATTTGAAAAACATACATTATGTTTGTGTTTATAAAGAAAAAAATAATATACTTTTCCCCCTAGGTATCATTGATTTTCTTGTGAGTCCACATCCAATTGCCAAAGTACTGCGTGATCATTTGGTCTTCAAGATCGCTCCTATGCTTAATCCAGATGGAGTTTATCTTGGCAATTACAGGTATGAGAATGTAGTATAGGAATACTGATATACTTGAGTTAATTAACTTCTACAGCAGTTATTTGCAGTGCCAGAAAATAGGAAAGATATTTTAAAAGACTGATGTAAGAAAGATAAGAAAATTCCAAAATTCTATAAAGCTAACCAATTAAGTTATGCTTACATATTTTGAATATAAGATTTTTTTTAGTTTGCCTCTTCATCATTCCATTCAAAGTACTTTAAAGCTTAGTGAATGGATAAACTCACCAAAATCTAAAATTATCCATGTCATAACATCTTCTACTTGAATGTGGAGATAAGACTGGCCTCTACCTTGATATTTTTTCAAAAGGCCCTGCAGATATGGTTTTGCCAGCAGACCTGAAAACCCTGGGGTGATATAGAATACATTGAAGGGTTTTTATGATTGTTATTGCCATGTGTGTGTGTTTGTGTGTGTTTCTGAAGATGCATTTTGTTTTGCATTTGGAGTTTTATTTCTGCAAGCCATTTGGACTCACCATGAGTGAGCTGGGTGACTATATAAGTATTCTTAATAAATAAATAAACAAACAAACAAAGCTCGTTGCTCAATATACAGTTCTGGTTATTGTAAGGGATAGCTTCAGATATTCAGGAAAAAAAGCCCATAGTATCTCTCAGAAAGCATAAGTATTTTTTCCATCATTCTGATGTGTACCAAGCCCATTTATTGTAGCATATGAGCTATCCCACTCACTTTGATGCTATTTGCAAATTGGATAAGTATTCCTTTATTTTTCTTCATCCTAGCCATGAATGAATAAATAAGCCAGCCCATCACTGAATTTTTATACTTTTCTCCAGTTTAGTGGCATATCACTGAAGAAGCTTGTTTGAGAATACTTTGGAAGGTCTGTTTTGAAGCCATCCAGATCACACTTACATATCAAATCTAACACCTAGGCTAGACATTTCTGCACAAATTACCTTTAAATGTGAAAAAAGCATTATTTGTTTCAGTCACAGACTCTCATTTTGAAATAGCATGAGGCTATATAAGGCCCGTATAAGGTTTTGAAAAAGAGGTGAGGTTGACTTTCAGTTAATTGTTCAGTATCTTATTTCTGATCTTTATATATTCAAATGTCTCTGAGGGGTCTATTATTTGAATGGAATGGATTGGAATCAATTAGAATGGAATGGAGTGGGCTGGGGTAGAATAGAATAGAATAGAATAGAATAGAATAGAATAGAATAGAATAGAATAGAATAGAATAGAATAGATGAAAAATAATGTATCAATATTTGTAGAGGTAGAAAAGGATTTTTTTTCCTACATGCCATTTCCATGTTCTTTAAACCTCTAGCTATCTCTCCCTCTCTTGAAACTCCAAGTGAGAAGCCCAAAATGTATCAAACATATCTGGCCCATTGTCATCAATGAGTCTAGGTATTGCAGAAAGAATCACGTACTTATTGAACCAATAGCATCGCATAATTTTAGCTTCTTTATCAGATGCTGGAAATTCTGCCATTCTGAACTAAAAGTACTGCTAATGGAAAAGTATTAGTTTGATTTCTACCTTATTGTGTACAAAAATGCCTAATGTAATTAATAACTTAAAACGAATATAGTACATTGAACTGCCTATTATTGCAAGAGTGTTATTACAGTCTTGATAATGTGAGTATGCCATGGCTATTAAATAATTCACAGTAAGGTTTCACTGTTGAATTTTATGATAATGATAATAATGATTTTAAAATAAGTTCTCAGCAGGTGACAGCATCTGCTGAGTTTGTCTTGGCTTAGAAGCCCCACAACCAGACTCCAGTTCATATGACCTGAAAAGTCTAGGGCTGTTGACCAGGTTGGGAAACTGAAAACATCCCAGAAGATGAAAATGATAAAACACCTCCAAACATCTTGCTAGGAAGTCTCTGAAGTCTCAAGCATCAGTTGCAAATTGGAGCAGACTTGACTTTTACTCTGCTTGAAAGTCAAAGTTTGTAATCTGAATGCTAAAACTCAAATAGGATGGTGTTTCAGTGTGATTTCAATTCATCATTCCCATTTTTTCTAGATCTGACATTTTTTTGTGTGAGAAATATCCTCACTAAATTACATGGCAATGTCATAACTAAGCCAGTTATACCATTTCCAGCAGTTATGGAGTTGATAGGAACATAATTTACTATGTCATTCATGGCAAATTTGAATTCTATTCTTACATTTAACGGGCATCACTGTGCTATGAAATTATTACTTTGGGGAGATTCTTGGGAGTGCTAATTCTTGCATAAAAGCAGAATTCTATCAATTCTGTGTCCATTTCTCTTTGAGTGTATTGCATAGGGAGAGTTTTACAATACATAAGAAAAAATGAACTAGTTTGGTGCAAATGCACAATAAACATTTGAACATAATAACAATAATGAGCATGAATACTTGGAGTATAGCTGAAAATTGCTTCATGCAAAATACTCAAAGAAATGGAGCAAAGGGCATATTATTTTATAAAGATTTCCCATTGATAGAGGTCTTGTGAGCTAATCTGTTAAGATTAAAATGTTAGGATGGTTGTTTATGGCAATGAAATATAATTTTTGTTTTTTTCTAAAAGGAAAATGCACTGTTGATGAATAGTTCTGTTGATGAATAGTTCTGAAACTGGATAATGATAAATGATATGCCTACATTGATGATAAAAGGTTGACTCTGTTGGACATACAAAGAATGAAAGCTGTCTATTTAAAAAAACAACAAATTACCATATCATACATGATAGTAATTTGTAATGTGTTGTGATCAGGGCTCGAAAAGACAAAAAAAAAAAGAATTTAATTTGAGACCCTTGGAAGCTGTGTGCATGGCTCAGGGCTGAACCCCTGAAAGGAAAGTGCAATCTATGATTTGCAATGGACCACATATGATTATGAAAATAGGCTTAAACTGATCAGACTGATAAAACAGGCTTCTATCAGTGAAATACCAAAATAACATTTTCCCCTAATCCTTCGTGACTGCTACACTTCAAGGAAGAAAGTTGTTTTCTTCAGACTTTCAATATTTCCTGGCAGTTTAGCATTAATACCTTCTGGATATTTTGTGATACCTACAGCAACAATAGATAAGGCAAAGAAACACAACAAAATACTCTTGATTTAAAAACTGCACATCTTGAGGCCAGGGTTGAACTCTCCTTTATCCTAAGCTTGCTCTAAACTTGTCACCATGTAGCTGAAAGAGCGACATCTGTTCCTGCAGGCAAGATGCCTGTAATGGTGCCATCTTCAGCTTAGATTAGTTCCAATTTGTCATTTTCACCTTGCAGAGATGAGAGACCCCCAGATGGCATGGAAGGTAATATGCTTCTTAATAGTGGCAGATCTCTGCTGAAGCGCCCTTGAAATTCTGTGACAAGGCAGTAGCCAAAAAACAAACAAACACCCAACCACCCAAAAACAACCACCCTCCACTCTATTCCTTCTGAAAGCTTTTACAGTCAGAATCAAGTGTTAGCAGCTCCTGGTCTGTTCCACACTCTTTCATTATTGCTTTCACTTACTTGCTGTGACAGTGAAAGACACAGGGGAAGTAATATATATATATATATGTTAATTATAGCACATAGGTTTGTCACATCTCAAGCCCAGGACTTCTTAAGAATGTTTGCTGGTAGGCAAAGTTCTCTTTCGGTATATCTCAATATGCTAACATGGCATTCAGAAGTAAGTGAGGCTGAGGGGAAAAGTGCTCAGCAGTTGATTTCTAACAATGGAGATAGAGGGGCCTAACTTTTCTAAGGGTCTTTTTCATCCACTTAATTATAGACAGCAGTTGCCCAATAACCATATTAAAACGGAATAAATGGGAAGGAAGTCTCTGAGGTAGGAGGCAATTAAATGCAGAAAAATAGTAGAGAGGATGAAGGCAAGGAAATGGAGCAAAAGGCATTTGATTTTGTATGGATTTCCCAGGAATCACATAGTTGGAAGAGGTCATTTTGACAAGTAAGTTACACTAGCTGTTCAGCACAGGAATTCAAATCAAAGCATCCCTGACAAGTGTTTTTCTTGAAGGTAAAAAAGGGAAGCCTGCCACCTCTCCAGGTAATGTGTGCCTCTGTCAAAGTGTTCTGCTAAACTATTTTTCTAACATCAACCAGAATTTGCTTCCCTATTATTTAAAGTCTGTTATTCCATATCCAGCATTCAGAGAGAGAGTTAATGCATTGATCATAGCTTTCTTCTCTTGGGCAAATCTTTAGGGCTTTGAAGAAAGCTAGGATATTCTTTCTCAGGAGTTACTAGACAAACATTTTGTCCTGGAACTGGTGTGAGGTGAACACCCTGTTTTGCTGAAATAATGTCATGAGGAGAGATTTATAAAAGAGTCATATGTCCTCACTATACATGGGGACGGGGAACTTCTTTTTCAGGGAAACTGACAAGTCTGGGCAGAGGGGAATACAAACTACCAGGGGGTTGGGGAAGTGGGCCTATTCCTTTGCATACTTCATTTGTCTTGTTAAAATAGAGGGGGGGACATTTGTTTATTTATTTCCTGCTGTTATTATTTTTACAAATAACTCAAGTTGTCGAACATATCAAACACACCTTTCTCCTCTTATTTTCTCCACAACAACAACTCTATGAGGTGAGTTGAGCTGAGAGAGAAAGTGACTGGCCCAAGGACACCAGCTGGCTTTCATGGTTACGGCGGGACTTGAATTCATGATCTCTTACTTTCTAGTCTGGGACCCTAACCACAATTGCTTAGGAACTACTGTATCTTCATTACAAAAATGAAAGCACATTTTAACTTCGCTGTTCCTAACTAAATCTAGTTGATTTCATTCATACGCTACTGTACGTGCAGATGTGGTTGAAAACAAGAGAAAAGAAGGAATTTTTTTAACCCAGTTATCTGATCTATCAAGATCATTTTGCATCTTAGTTTTGTCTTTTGCAGCGTTAGCCAACCAGCCTAATTTTGAGTACAACATTCCAGTCATCCAATTTGAAATCCAAATCCCTTTTGTTTTAAGCTTAGTCTATTTTATTATTATTTTTTCCTAGGTAGAAAAAAAAACTATTTTCACCAGAGCAGTAAGCATGGAAACAGTATCAGCCTAGTCTGGGAAATAAGCTACAAATAAATACGTAAAACCTTGGTGCACAGGTCAGTATGGTATATTGCTCAGAGATTTTGTTCCTCGAAAGGCAGATTCACAAAGGGAGAATAATAATACCCTCTGTGCCCAACTTGAAACCTTCAGCAAAAAGAGAAAAGAAGAAGAAAACAGAAACAGTCCAGTCTTTTCCTAGCTAGAAGTGAATTTGCTATTGGGTAGTAAGCCTACTAGACAGAGATAACTGAAATAATCAATAATAATTCAGAATCCTCTTATTTTGTATGTGAAAATAATACGATAGCTTAGGTGAGGAATCTGCAAGAGGTAAAACCTTTTGTGGAGCCGTGAGTCTTTCCTTTTTTTTCTGAGTCACTATTTCCCTTTCATCTGTTCTTTACGTGCTCTTGGGAGAATGTGCTTTCTCCTTCTTTACATTCTGGTAGAGACCGTGAATACTGATGAGCAAATGTCCTGCTAGGAGGTTGCTCCAGGCAGTCATTTGCTAGACTTATTCTTAGGAAGTACTCAATGTGCCCAATTAGTTGGGGAGGAATGATGGAGGACCAATGTTAATAAATTCAACTTCATACTGTAGAAGAGAAGTGCCTCTGTGTTTAACTCTGTTATATGGAATTGCATTCAATTTTAATGTTTGCTTTTATTGAAATCTAGGGGCTGTGATTTTGAAGAGATAATTTGGTTTTATTTCTAGGTTCAAATGGAATTGCATAGAAAATTTGACAGGCGCTATTAGCAAATCTAAGAAGGTTGTAGCTAGAAGTTGGGAAGCGCACTATAGGCATAGATATTCCATCTTATCTTTCCTGCTACTAGACCCTTGACTTTATAATTCACATTTCAGTTGCTGCATTGACCTTAAAACTAGTCAACAACAGCTATAAACCAAGTCCCTATTTTTCTCCTTCTCTTTTTCTGTACATCAAAACTCCATCACTTCTCTTTTAGTCAATACTTTAACATAATGGCTGGCACTTGGATGTATCTTAAGATGAAAACATGAGGAGCAAGACATTCACTATCTGGGCAACAAACAATAATGAATTTTCTAATCATGGTCTATGCTCAAAAAGCCAGAGAGAACATGTGTTGAAGGGTTGCCAATATTCAGAGAGCTCTATAGACTTACAAACATAAGCAGTTCAGTTCTTACAGCATCTTAATATCTGCAAACAATTGAAACAAACCAATCCATACTGAATTTTCAAATGGAATCAGTTGGAGAGAAGGGAAAAACATGGTATCTGGAGCAATCCATCATCAGCACACAAACTTTATCTTTGTCTTTCCATTTTTCCTTACCTTAAAGAAGCAACATTGAACATTGATTTAAGAAAGCTTTAGACATTTATAGTGCAATCCTGTGTAAATGTACTCAGAAATCACTTGCTTTTCTATTGTTAAGTACTTCAGTCATAAAGCATGATGTCACGTGACCCCATTGCTTAGTGACAGTAATCCCTTCAGTTCTTGTTTGCTGTGATTAAGCAAGGATTATGGGTTGTTAAATGAGGACCTCCTTGCAACCTCCTGCCCACTTTCTAGCCAACCAAAGTCTGTGAGGAAACTGATGGGAAGTTGTAATTCCCAGGTGGCACATAAACAGACTGTCAGGCAGGTAAATGTGGCTGCTGTCAGGTGAAGGGGAATGTGCTAGTGGTGACTGGCAAGGTGCAGGGTGAGTGCAGTGGAGCTGAAGGACCGTGCAGTAGAGTGCACAGATAGCCAGTGTGGAATGGTTTAGATAAGGGAATAGAAGGTGAACTCATTAAATTTGCAGACACTTAACTGGAAGGATTAGCCAACACTCCAGAAGAAAGGCTCAAGATCCAGAGGGATCTCAACAGATTTGAACACTGGTCCATATCTAACAAAATGAAATTCAATGTTGAGAAAAATAAGGTTGTACACTTAGGCAAGAAATATCAAATATACAGGTATAGATTAGGTGAAACCAGGCTGAATAGCAGTAATTGCGAGAGGGATCTTGGAGTCCTAGTGGACAGTCACTTAAATATGAACCAGCAGTGTGCTGCAGCGATCAAAAAAGGCAATACAATCCTAGTTGCATTAACAGAAGACAGAATCAAGATCATGTGAAGCATTAGTGCCACTTTATAAAGCCTTAATAGGACCACACTTAGAATACTGCATCTAGTTTTGGTCACCTTATTATAAAAAAGATGTTGAGACTCTGGAAAGAGTTCAGAAAAGAACAATAGAGGGGCTGTAGGCTAAAACATATGAATAATAGTTGAGGGAATTGGGTATGTCTAGTCTAGTGAAAAGAAGGACTAGGGGTGACATGATAGCAATGTTCCAATATTTGAGGGCCTGCCACAAAGAAGAGGAGTCAACCTATTTTCTAAAGCACCAGAAGGCAAGACAAGAAGCAATAGATGGAAACTAATCAAGGAGAGAAACAACCTAGAACTGAGGAGAAATTTCCTAACAGTGAGAACAATTAACCAGTGGAACAGCTTGCCTTCAGAAGTTATGGGTGGTCCATCACTGGAGGCTTTTAAGAAGGGACTGGACAGCCACTTCTCTGGAATGGTATAGGGTCTCCTGCTTGAGCAGAGGGTTGGGATCTCCGAGGTCCCTTCCAATTATGTTATTCTGTTCTGTTCAGTGGGGCTGGGAGAAGGTACACAGGTTGCATGGTGTCTGGGGAGGCCTAGTGAGGATGGGGATGGCTACTGCCAGATGCGGGAAGATACGTGAGGATGTAGGAAGCCACAGAGCCACAGACAGTAAGAGGGCCCAGAGCTGTGGCACCTCTTTGCACATGATTGGAATGGAGACCCCAAGGAGGGTGAAGAAGCCAAAGGTCAGCTAGGGTGGCAGGGGGGGAAGTTAGTTCAATTTTTTATTATGCGACTGTGGGAGTGCTGAAATGGTCATTAGGTTCAAGGACCAGTTGCAAATCTATTTTCTCAGCATCATCATAACTTCAAACAGTCACTGAATGGATGGATGTTATGTAAGGACTACCCATAATCCAATTACAGACACATGCAGATCCCATCTGTATGCACTACGTATGTGATAGCAAATAATATCAGACTTAGTATTCTATTTTATTGTACTGAATTATTTTGATTAGCTGTAAGGGAGCAACTGGGCCAAAATAATCTAATGAGCTTTCATTGCTGAGGATAGACACCTCTATCGCAAGCCCTTTTCTCTGTTTAATCTACATTTTACCTTCATTTCATTTCATATATTAGCAATCATTTATATAAAGTTAGAAAAAGAGAATATCTAAGTGACAGAGCAAAGCTCTTAATGGGCCTTTTTTTTCCTATTAGGCATCTGTCAGAATGTATACTATCATTATTATTTATGTAGCACCTTAGAGTGTATAAAACTAAATAATCACAAGACTATGAATAAATGCATTTGTATTTCTGAGCATAAAAATCTATAATTACCAAGTACAGGCACAGTATAACTGCTATTTAATGTCCATTTTCTTTTTGTTACCATAGAAATGAGTCTGGAATAGTTACCTATTAATTTCTCATTCTGATACCTTGCTCGTGTATTGCCGAATTACCATAGTAATTGCCTATTAGTCATCAGAAAATAATCATTTATCCTAAAGGTATCTTGATACTCTGAAATTTCACTTCAGTTTTTTTTTTCAGAATTGATCAGTACACACATGGGCCCATCTGCTTTTCCAGAAGCTGAATGAAAATCAGTTATCTGAAAAAAGGCAAGATGGAGAAAGGAAGTCATACTATGGGTAGAACATTATATTTTGACATGGGAAGCGCCAGATAAACACCCAGTTGAGCTGTGGGAAGTCTTAGTAAGCTGCCTGTCTCTCAACCATAACATTAACATGCTTTTCTTTAACATAATCCAGTCCTTTCTGTGGCAATAGACAAGATGCAATAAGTGGAAGCTAATCAAGGAGAAAAGCAACCTCAAACTAAGAAGAAATTTCCTGACAATTAGAACAATTAATCAGTGAACTACTTGTCAGTGAACTTATCTAAAATGTAGATACCGCAACAGGTTTTAAAGAAGAGATTGGACAATGATTTGTCTGAAATGGTGTAAGGTTTCCTGCCTGAGTAGGGGGGTGGGCTAGAAGACCTCCAAGGTCCCTTCCAACTCTGTTATTCTGTTACAGGGCAATGCAACATTTTTGGAAGCTATGGCAGAGTATGTGCCTTTTTCATGAGATGATATAGTTAGCAAGGGACTTAGGAAGTTTATTTATAAGTGTAAGAAATTATCTGACACCTTGGAAATAGAAAGACTAAAGCACCCATGTTTACTCAATTTTGGTGTATGTCTTCATGTGGAAAAACATACCTAGAATATTTTCTTTTAATTGATCCCCTCCAAAATTTTTGACTAAACTGAGAAATATTAACCAGGGCCTTTTATTCAGCTCTACTCCCAGGTTAACTAGATTTTGGTTGAAAATTATTATAAATCAAAATAATCTATGTGTGCAGGAATGATTTTTTTTACTTATATGTCTGCTTTCACCAGGCATTTTACTATTTTAAGATAGTTTTAAGCCATTTTAAGCCATTGCTTTAAAAAAAATCATTGTAAAATGTTTGTCATTCTTTATTGTAAAACAAATATAGCTTGCAAAAGGATTCCAACTGCCTAACATAGAAAATGCTTTTTATATTGATGCAGTAACTGCTCATTTAAACCACATTACAGCTCCTGAGTATTTTTCAGTTGCTATTGATGTGACAAATTCTCTTACGCAGCGCACTTTACCAATCAATAGTGTTTGTGCGTGTATGGGTTTGTGTGTGCACACTTTAGCCACAAAACCTTGCATTTTGCAATGTCAATTGAATCTGAACCTCTTTAGCAGTACTAAATAAAGCATTTTATTTTTGCTTTGCTTTTAGTGCAAAAATAACTAATGTAATCTAGTTTGTAATAAAGACTGAGCAATCTTCAGATAGTGGTAAGCTGTGTAGGAATCATGTGGTAGCTAGTTTTAGTGTGATTGCTTCGTCCTTCACCATGTAATAACATTGATCTGAAAACACAAAGTAGCCTGTTATTCGTCTCCAGAGCAGACTGTGAAAGGAATCATAATGTGAAATAATTGAATTCATACTTCTTGGCTAATATCTGCCATTATTTCCCTAGGAATGAAACATGGTACACTTAAAAAGATAAATCTATCTGTTTTCCATTTAAGTAGTTTTGTTCCCGATTACTGTTTGGGAAGACCTTTGGTCAAATTCTAATCAAGAAATGGTTTAATGAATAATAGCCTTTGCAGTTTCAAAGCTCATGGGGAGGGCAAGGGAGATACATTTTCTTGTTGCTGAACACTAGTTCAAATCTGGCACCAATTATATCTTCCTCTAACACAGGCTTTTTAACCTTTTCACCCATTGTACCACTTTTAGGATATGGCAACGTCCAAGTACCACCAGTCACCTAGCAAGGTGTCAAAAACTTGATGACCCCCCCCCAAAGGAAAAAAGTGATGAAGTAATGGTAGTCCTCGACTCACAACAGTTCGGTTAGTGATTGTTTGAAGTTACAATGGCACTGAAAAAAGTGCCCCCCAAGCCACAGCCGAGCAAGACATCTGCCTGCCTGCCCAGCGGCGCTCTTCCTCCTGTCCGAGGTTTTCATTGTTGTGAGCATTTCTGTTGAGGATTGGCAGCGGGGGTGGGGTGGGGGGTGTTTGGTTTTTATTCCCCCCGTCTGCTGGGTGGTTGCAGAAGGTTTTGGTCACTTCACATGACCCCGGGACACTGTGACCGTCATAAATATGAATCAGTTGCCAAGCATCTGAATGTAAATCACAAGACCCTGGAGATGCTGCAACATTCCAGCTGATCGGCGCTTCTTCTGGGCTCAGCAGAAGCACCAGGATCAGAGCTGCTTTCCAGCTGATCGGCGCTTCTTTGGGGCTCAGCAGAAGCACCAGGATCAGCACTGAGCTCCAGCTGGAGCCTGGTGCTGATCCTGGCGCTTCCGCTGAGCCCTGGCAGCCCTGCAGCTCCAGCCATCTCTCGCTCAGGCTTGTGCAGTGCTGCCATCGGTTCAGCTCATTCCCCTCCCCCGTTACCACTTTTCTAGGATGGTCGCGTACCACCTGCCAGGTGCCAATGTACCACAGGTGGTACCCGTACCACTGGTTGAAAAGCCCTGCTCTAACAAACACTTTCAGTCTTCCAAGGAGGTACAAAATGTCTGTCAACTTGAATGTTGTACTTCATTTAGGGTAGTGTTTTGAAGGCTATACCCATAAAGTAGGCAGGACTAGGACCAGTTTGAGGAACAAAGGATAGGAGTTTCGAAAGCACACAATGTGAAATGAACACTTGCAAGGCTTAAAAACTCATTTCACCCTTTAAACCCCCTTAAAGTTCCCTGCATGCAAAAGTATGAAGTTGTTGTCCTTTCCACCACCATTCTGGGTAAGTTCTGGGGCTACAAACAGGAAGCTTATATACCACTAGTCCTGATTTCTATTGCCACTGTAGTCAAATTGATGGAAACTTGCACATGTCATACCCATAACATAATGATAGCTTTCTATGAAGCATTTATTCTATTTGAATACTGCATAGGTTTTTAAATTCCCTTCTTGGCTTTCATTGCTCTTTCCAACAGTTGCTTTCAACTTTTGAAATGCCTTTCAGAATGCTCTTGCATTCTGATTAAGGTATTGGTGTGATTTAATAATCTCTTTCCATAATGCAGTCTCCTTAAATAGGGAATTTGCCACTTTGCTAGATTTGCTGCCAAATGCAATAACAACAATATTTTTTCTTGAAGCATTAAAAGCTATCACACAAAAAGCTAAAATTTCAAACAGCCTTCTTTGCATTTTGGAGTTCGTGTATCCAAATGTTCAATGCTTCTGATATTCCACTTGACTGTATTTTCAATTCCACCGCAGTTCAGTTCCCTCAAAACAGTTGCAGTCTTACTCCAACAGAGATGAGATATTCCACTTACACATAAAATCATGTACACTCTCTAACTGATTGGAAGTGGAAAAAGGAACTTAATTTACTAAAGCCTTCTGTATGCCATACAGGAAGTAACAATAGTTCATTCACATTCAAGAGGAGCAGGGATGAGTGTACTACCCTTGTGTACTGTTTTGCATTGGTAGAGGGTAGCCACTAGTTATGGAGGCTGCTCATAAGACTGAATAATTATGGCCCTCATTTCTATGCACATTGGTTTTTACCCCTACCTAGACCACCATCTGAACAGTCTCTCCTACCCTAAGCTGTGAAACACCCAACCTTAGAGATAGCTTACAATTCAAATAGAAGAGAATATATGTGGCTCAGAACTGAATTGTGACGTTATTGGTGGTCTCTGAGCTAGTTGTTTGCTTGTAGACGTTTCATTACCCAACTAGATAACATCAATGCTATTGAGTATGCTGTTTGCTCCTGCCAGTGTTGATGGGAGTTTGGTTTTCTCTTTGTAGTTCCTTGACAAGGGTATTATTTTCTGCTTGATTGTCTGGTGTTGATTCTCTGCTTATCTGGAGAGGATGTGTTCTGACCTTTTTATTTATGTCTTAGCTTTTAAATTATTTCTTTTGGAAAAAAAACCACCCTCCCTTTTTATGACCTTCTAGTCCCTATTTGGGGTAGAGTCAGGTCAACTGGATGGAGCTGAGCATTTACTGGCCAGATGCCCTTCCTGATGCCTACAGAGGTTCACAGCAGATATACTGTATTTTCTTTGCACTCTAGGAGAGAAACATCTGCTGTTATCTGGTATTGAACTCCCAACCTTCTGAGTGGGAGGCAAATGTCTTCACCACTAGGCCACCACATCACTCCTAATTATTTATTTGGAATGGTGTCTAAATATAGGCTAGCGTGGATATGATGATTAAAGCATAACATATTTTATGTATAAGAGGAAAAGTCATAGTTTCAGATAATCCTTACTTTACTTTTCTCTCTGTTGCTATTTTTTCCCTAATTTTTCCCCTTATCAAACAGTGCAGGAAGTATATAATTATGGAGGGGGAGAAAGAAACCACTTAATAGTAAATGGTCAGTGAGCAGAAAACAAATAATCAACACAATAAATAAATAAAATAACTAAATTGCCAGCAACCCTGCCAGAAGGTCAATGATCTTTATGTCAATTTCTTTAATCTTGCAGGTGAATGCTTGAAAAAAAGGCAAAAAATAGTTTGACTTTTACTTATTTCTTAGACCTTAGATATAACCTCTTGTTGGATGATCACTTTTAGCAGGTATTCTTCTGCTTATTATTGTTCCAAGACCTTTCTTACTTTTGCAAACCTATTTATGGCAAGCCATAATTTAGTTTATGATCACCTTTATAAGCAAGTGAAAAAAGTATTGAGTTTCAGAATGATTTAACTCCAACCGTGCCATAAAAAGGGGCAAACCTAATCTAATTTGAAAGTGGCCACAAATCCATTGAGATGAATGTCATATTGGAATGCTCTTTCAACATATTATTCTTAAGAAAACAAATATGGAGAAAGCATTTTATATTTTTTGCATCCTCATAATAAACCAGAAGGGAACTGTGTTTAAAAAAATTGTAAACAAATTAACTCATATCTATTCAGTTCTAATCCAGCTCCCAAATGGAATAAAAATGTGGAATATTTTTGCTTTAAATAATATGCTAAATGATCCTAGGGGAAACCAATAATCTGGTTTTCAGTGAGAGTTCAGGCCCAGTCCTGGGACAGGAACAGCATTGGTCAACGTCCCAGCATTTGGTGAGTCCTCTGGGTAGATATTATTCCAGAGCATAGGAAAGAGTTGTTCAATTTCCCCTGCCCCCTTTGGGAGTTTTGACTCACATCCATTGATTACCATTGTTTCACAGGATTGTTTCTGTAATTTGTTTTATTACTGCGGGAAATTGATTGTTCTTAATACTTTGAGATATATATTATATTGGTTTGTTAATATAGAAAATCATTCAGAGTGGGACAGCCTGGAAGTACATACATACATACATACATACATACATACACGCACACATACATACATACATACATACATACATACATACATATATGATAGATAGAGATAGAGATAGAGATAGACAGACAGACAGACAGATGTTCTGTTTACTAAGAGGCTTCTCTTTTACTCCTGAGTACCTACAAATCAATCTGCACAGATTATACAATAATAGCAAATCAAATAAACTCAAGAAAAAGATATGGTTTAAGAATGGGTCTCCTTAAGCCATCTCCAACATCGTCTTCCACTTGTCTTCTCAGATGAGATGAAACTGAAATGCACTTGACCTGGATCTTGTTTCTATAACCAAGAACTCAATTATTGTTGATTTGTACCCCACCTTTCTGTCTATCAGCCGGCCTGCCAGCATCAACAGTTTCAAGATGCATGGTTGGTATGAACATTTCATTGGAAGAGGTATTATTTCAGTTTCTTGGAGCTTGCAGTTCTTTCTTTTCTATTTAATAAAAAGATAGGCCAGTGCAATCATAAATAAACAGATTTGACTAGAGTGGTTTGGCGGTTATGAATTCCATGTCATGACAATTGTATTGCACATCTAAAAATGAGCTTAAATCAAGAACAAATTAAATGCATACCAAACACTGAAAAACCTGTTTGCTTGTGCTTATTGCCTAAGCCTTTTAAAAAGAAAACAAAAGTTACAGATGCTTACTTGAAGTAATGAAATAACAGAACCATTTATAAATCATTTTTAAAATAAAACCTATTAAATGTTCCCTTGTGATTTCTAGAATAGCTTATAAAGTAGAAAGTGAAAAATGACTTAACTTAAAGAGGAGACAAAATAAATAGAAGGATTGACATGGTTTGAAGAACAAATACAATCATAACTGCTTCAGATAATTTAACAAATGTCTTCTGAACATCTTTATTGCAATTTGGGGGGGGGGATTAGAGATATCATTAAAGTCTTTTGTCAGATGTCTTTTCATAACAAAATCTTCACCATCCCCTATTCTTTCTTCTCTAACTTTCATACTATCCAATTAATTTTCAAATGACTTTGTAGTGCAGCCAGGACACAGAGACATTGCTTGGAATCACTGGGAAGCCACTGATAGTATTAGAGAAGTCACACTGGGAAACAGGGCTCATTTAACTACATCAGAATAAAAGAGAGTTTCAAGAGCCCTTAAGCTCTTGGGTTCATTGATTAGAACAAGGTTACTAGAGGTGCAGTTAATTTATGCTTTTCAGTTTCATTCCCTCTATCTGCCTCTGAAGAACATCCCAGAAACAGATTAATCTGCTTAATCAGCTCTGTGCATATTGGCATGTCTTCCTGTTTCTTTGCCATAAACAAAAATAATGGTTCCTGCTTCACAAAGTTCTTCCCTGCCATTATGTGACTGTTTCTATAAACTCAGGAACAGTTATTCAGAAAAGATGAAACATTTTCAAGAACAAGGTAAAATTGGTAGTCTAAAGGTGGAACAAAATACGCACCTGTGTTTCTATGTGTGTCTTCCTCATCCCTCCTGAAAGTAAAGATAATTTTCTACAGCTTTTGAAAAAAAAAAAAAGAGATTGATTTCCCTATTTTTGTGAAGAGGATGTTTACCTTACCTAACTGTACCAAGAGGCTGAGGATTTCTCTATCTCCATATTTCTTTAACTTCATAGAAACAAAACGATGCATCTGTTCATAGCATTCCAAGCCACAGTTGCAATTCTTAGGAAACTTCATGAGAATTATGCTATGTATAGTTAGACAGTCATCTTGGTTAGTAAGAAAGGAGGAAATGAGACAACCTTTCCCCCACCATAACAAAAAGATCCAAGCACTCTGAAAGCCACTTTGATTAGTTAGTTACACCAGACTCTTTATGCTTGGCCCATTTTTACATTATATCTGTACCTAAACCTTTATTTTTTAACCTCCTCATCATTACAGTCAAAAGCAAACAACTCTTTTATAATTTCTTCTTATCCTTTTGAATCAATGGACCTTTTGGATGTTCTTTTCCAGTCCTTAAAAACCAGGCTTACATAAAATTTCTGCCTGGCGTACATATCACTGGTTCTTACCTCCGCCTTCACCCTTTACAATTACTTAGAAAATAATACGAAATGCTTCTTATGTTCCAAGATAAAAATAGCAGTATATCAGTAAAGAGACAAAATATCATGTTATCTAGGTGGTAAACTAAATATTGAAAGTTGGGTTAAAAAGTTAATACAGTATCACTCAAGTCAAGCTTGTCATCTGGTGATTAAATGGGCATGTTACCTGTCACATAATATTATATAAAGGGAAAAGCTCATAGTAACCTGTCTGAGAAGAGGGTTTTTGTTTTTTTTTTGATAACTAGCAGCACCATTCAGAAAGTCTCCTTCACAGTTCAGGTCTTTGCTTACATAAACAGCATTTTAATCCAATTTGCTATGGAAATCGCTATGATTTGAGTTATCGTGAACAGACAGTAAAGAAAGTGCCACAACAAAGCAAATATGTTGCCAGACTTGGATAGAAGTGTGAGACACTCACAGATTAGCTAGGAATTTATGAATAATTTCAGTTCCCCAACCACATATGAATTGCCATAATGGAGAATCTGTGAAAGGTCTCTATAGTGATATTTCAGAATTTAGTTCCACCCATTGAGGAGCAATGATCAACTGCTGAATAATGATAATAATGGTGACTATTATACCATTGGTTATCCATCTCCCTTAATTATATCCTCATTTTGTTTCACACTTTCATGATACAGATAAATAACCTGTTTTACTTAAGGTGCTTTGAATCAAACTTTCAGACAGGGTTTTCTATTTTTTTTGTCTGTTGTATAATAAACTAAACTTTCCCCTTATTTCATATTGATCACTGATTTGAAAACAAAGAAGATTATTTATCTTGGCCCTCCCTTTCTGTTTCATGTGAGCTGTCCACTCTTTTTCCTTCTCTCATGTTTCAGTGCTAATTAAATACTTACCCCATAATAATCATTGTGGGATATTCATATTGCAAAACAGCCTGGAGTAATGGTTGGGGAAATAGCTTTGCAACAATGCAATAAACTGGCATATTACCGAGCCAACTTCTGTTATAAAATTGCCAAATTATCTTCCACTCTGGAGATGAAAATGTTGACATAGAAAGAATATGGATTGTGTGAACAGCATGTCTTCTCAAATGGAGGCATATTTGGATGTATTTTAGGTTCCTTGTGGTTTATTTTGGTTTTAGCCTGCATCATACAAGTTATCTACTCTTTGAAGCAAACAAACTCCATTCTAATTTTATCTTTCCTTTTTATCTGTTAATTCCAAAATGGAAGGACTAAAATCTGTCCCTGCAGCTGCAGTTTTGAAAGATTCCCACTGGGAGAGTCCTGGCAGCCTAATCAGAGAAGCTGTTAATGAGGTTCACCCTTAAGCAAACTGTGATTACACATGCAGCTTTCCCAGATACTGTCTTCCTGTTCAATAATGTTTCATCACCTGGCATTCAGTTGGGCCATTCAGTCCTTTGGAATACGATTGCTTACCAGCCATTTTTTGTTGGTTACTGTTACATAGTATTTCGAAAATGTGGATCTTAACTTGGGAGAGCAGAGTATTTTTTCTAATTAAGCTTGAATTTTCCTGCCTGTAATCTCGAGTATGTTCTCCAAAAGTGACAGTGTGAATAACAGATGTCTTTCAGTTTATTATAATCTGATAAAGTTGATAGGGCAGCTTTGATTTGTTTGAAATGGGTATCAGGTCATGGACTTGAAAAAGTTCTTTGTACTGAGATAAAGATGTGAGAGAATTTTCTTTGATGTAGCATTTTATGCTGCCTTAAAGCTCCAGAGAAGCCCCTTCTGGAGAGTGATTGGAACTTATTAGAACTACAGGTAGTTCTCATCTTACAACAGTTCATTTAGTGACTGTTCAAAGTTACAACAGCACTGAAACAAATGACTTATGACCCTTTTTCACCTTTACGATCTTTGAGACATCCCCATGGTCATATGATCAAAATTCAGATGCTTGGCAACTGACTCATATTTATGACAGTTGCAGTGTCCTGGAGACAGGTGATCTCCTTTTTCCACCTTCTGACAGGTAAAGTCAATGGGGAAGCCAGATTCACTTAACATCCAGGTTATCAACTTGACAATCTCAATGGTTCACTTAAGAACTGTGGAAAGAAATGTCATAAAATGGGGTAAAACTCACTTAACAAATGTTTCACTTAGAAGTAGAAATTTTGGGCTCAGTTGTGGTTGTAACTCGAGGACTACCTATAATGGAGAACGATTTAGAAGGAAAATGGTGTGAAATCACTTCCTTTTGCTGTTAGACATGGAGGAGTATATTACCTCATGAAGAAACTTCTGGAAATTGGAGGTCACTCCATTTCCCACAGTTTTTACAATCCTATACTGTAAATATTAGCATTTCAATGTTAATGTTACCCTGGTTTTTACAGTACAGCAAACACAGAACCTGAGATTGATTAATCCTGGTTCCACACAAGTACACTTTCACACATGCATAATTATTCCTCTATCCAGAATATGATTGCTGGGTTGGATCTATTGCTTTTCCCCTTAAAGGCATTTTAGTTATCAAGTAGTTTTTCAGTGATTTAAAGTATGATACCAAATCCTATAGAAGTAGTATATTTTATCTGTTTGAGAAAACATTTTAGAATTATTCTCCATATTTTTGAAGTCCGATCCCTTCTCCAATATGTCCCACATTTTTAAACATAGGCTGCCTCCTATGTGATATCATTCTATGTTTGACTGGAAATATGAAAAACAGTGATTGCATTTTTATCAAAAGTTCCTCCTTGTAAATTAAATGAAGCAAGAAAAAATGTGATATTATAAAGTCATGAGCATTACTATAGAAAAGTCAGGATTTCCTTTTCCCTACACAATTCATCAACCTCTATTTTATACTCATTATAAATATTACTTGTATGTTTTGTGTCATAAAGTCAGGTTTAGTATTTGCTTGTTTAAATAAACTGTGAGATGAAAAGGATTTTTTGTTACTTACATGAATGATTCAGTCTTTCGACACCACAAATTCTGTTCTTCCTTCCTTCCTTCCTTCCTTCCTTCCTTCCTTCCTTCCTTCCTTCCTTCCTTCCTTCCTTCCTTCCTTCCTTCTTTCCTTCCTTCCTTCCTTTTTAAATGATCCTGTCAGGTTTCTCTTCTTATTCCTGTACTCTTCAGTTTGTTAAAGAATTGATTATATTCAGCCTTTGGAAATCTGAAATTGATATTACCCAGAAAGTTTCCACTTTTCCACCAGATATATGGTGAAAGGTTGATACAATCCCATAGTTTATAAGAAACCTGTTATGGTACAGCTCTGCAAATCATTATGAAATTAAGAAATGAGAAGTTTATGCTATTTTGGATCCCCCCTCCCAAATGAGTTAAAAAATAGGTAATAACTTTTATTGATCAGACATCACTTGTTGAAATAGTATTTTCAAATCATTAATTCACTCCCACCAGGCAATCTCAAAAGGGTTATCAGGGGGAGTGCTGCTTAGACCTGACTGAGGTGATTTTGATTCACCTTGGTAAAGAGCTCAGTTCAATATGTAATTTTCTTACATATTTTCCTTAACTAAGTACTTTGCATTTTTTCAAAGGTCATGTTTGTCTGCTACCTCTGACAACAGATTTTTAAAAACCAAAATATTTTCTTCATCTAATGCTTTTTGGGTGATGTTGCATGTTTTCATGTTTTGACTTTAGAAGCAAAAATGAATGCTGGAGCATTTAGTAGGCTAGGTTCAGATGCGGAGTGATAGGGACACTGTGTTATGTGTGTAGGACCCTGCTGCTTCATGAGTTGTATTGGTTGCCAGTTGAACCTAATTCAAGGTGCTGATTATCAGCTTTAAAGCCTTCAAGGCTTAAGGCAGAGGTCTTCAAACTTGGCCCTTTTATGACTTGTGGATTTCAACTCCCAGAATTCCTCAGCCAGGCACGCTTGTAATTTCTAAGTCTTCTATAGCAAAATGCCCTGCATCAGTGGCCTGCAATTCAGACATGAGTATGCCCATTGCGAGGAGTAATGTGTAGGGAGGAAGGCCTTGATAGAGAAAGAGAGAAGATCTGTTACCAAGGCAACACACATTATTTAAGCACATGGGAAAATAGAGAATTATGAAAACTAAAGGAAGGTGTCCTCCTATCTGCATTAAGATAAAAGAGGGAAGAAGGAAGCAGGTTCATATTTGCAAGATTCTTTCCTATAGCATTCTAATAGAAGTAGTTTTAAGTCTATGAAGCATCTGTTTCTCAGTCTGGTCTATTTTATATGGTTGTTACTGGGACAGTAGGTGAGAAATTGGTCAGAAAGAAAAATTGGAATGGAAGCTATTGTTATCATAACACAGGATCTGTTGGGTAAAGTTTGTACAATGTTGTTCTAAGCTAACTTGATAAAGGATTGAACTTTAGTTTTGTTGTTGTTGTTGATAATGATGTAACTTCATAGGCATTGTTCTGATATTCTGTTTATAGATATTCATTCTATCTATTCATCTGGGTCAAGTGGTGTGAGGTAGAGAAGTAGAGATCTACTTCCAGGGAGAATAAAGTCTTCCAGAACCCAGCATTAAACTGGAACCCAGATCCAAAATAATATAGGTAGGCAGGCCATACAACCAGAAAATGATTGGCGATCTTGACAGTAGGAATGACTTCAGCAGGAATGCAATCTTGGGGAAATGATCCATCACTTCACCCTTGAGAGTGCAGAACATCCATCATAAAATGCAGGGAGAGAGTTCTTCAAGGACCCAAGAGTACTGGCAACATTAAAAGAATTGGTAGATTTGCCCGAGACATCCTTGGCTTGGTAAGACTTGATATGTGTCCACAAAAGTTCCAAGTGAGCAGGGGAAGCATTTTTGTAGGCCAACCTAATGTGCCACAGGATTGTTGTTGTAGTTAGGGCAGCCATGATGACTTAATAGCCAATTCTCAGTTTAAGGGGAAAGGGACCAAACTCTGGGCAGCCTGCACCACTGGGGTCCTCCACGTGGCCTGAGAGCAAAGGAACCGCCACCAAAGAAATTAAAACCAGTATTTTTTTCCTTTTTTTACGGTTTGTAACATTTTATTAGATTATGGAATAAAATACAAAAGCAAATAGTAGGACACAGTGGGAAGGAAAAAGGGGAAAAAAGTGAGGGGGAGAAGGGAAAAAGAAAAGATATTGACTTCCAACTTCCTCTGTTGCAGTAGAATGAAGCATTAACATTGAACCTCAACTTTTTACTTTTCCATAATAGTATAAACTAGCCATTTCTATAACAACAAATGAATCTAATCAGTAAAACCCAAAATCTCCCCCCTCCTCCTTTTTTCAGTCATCAGGTTTTTGACACCTTGCTAAGCACTGGTGGTACTCAAATATTGTCATGTCCTAAAAGTGGTACAATCTGTGAAAAGGTTGAAAAGCCCTGCTTTAGTTCAAACATTGTTGCTGTATGATGCACTATTTCACTGAATTAAAGCTTATTAATGGACAAACAGACATGCATGTTTTAGTAGTATATAGATGGAGTTTACAAATGTACTCGCAGTCTTTTATTGAATTGGATTTTTGCTTCTAGTTGCCATTTACAATTGGACTGAACTCTTCAAATTAAATTTCAGATTTGAATGGAATTGACACTTTAGCTGGAGCTGCAAATTAGAATTGGATATTTTCTGGTTCACATCTCTGTTGTGCTTATATTAGTTCAGCCATTTTGTTTTTTTTCTTCAGAAGAACAATCCTGGGATCTGAATTCACAGGAAAGATATTTGGATTTTAGAAAATGTTGTGGCTGCTAATGTCAACCAAGTATGCAAGAGAACATCCCAGAAATGGATGCTGCTGTGATCTGTAAATTCTGTGTTAAAATATTTACATTACTCATGCACGTATATGAATTGTATGGTGAAAAAAGCATCATTACATACTCAACTATGGAGATAAAAGACATTTATTAATGCAGATAAGTTTTACTTGTAACATTAAATTAATAGTTATTTGAATGCAGATGAATTATTTAAATCCTCCTTTTCTTTTGACATAGATGCAGTCTGAAGTGGACTATAAAAATAGCATCTGGGTCTGTCCTTGAATGAACTGCTACTACTGATGGGCTGAAGTTACAATTCATCTTAGCTGATTCATTAATTACTTCATTTCCCCCCCCCCCTTTGATTCTCTCCCTACTAACTAATCTGAAGAGATGAGATTGGGCCTCTTTGTCAGACTTCCAACACAGAGTCATGTTGTGATTTTCTAACCTTTTGAAATAGAGTACACAGGTACGTCAGTACTGATCTTTAATTGATTCTGGGAGGCATGATGAATACCAAAACTGATGAATGCCAACCAACCACTTGACTTACCCCGTGACCCTTTTCCTATATTAACGACCTTCCCATCTTGGCTGACTTCCTATCAACCCTCTACGGCCATCCCATTCTTCCTTTTGCAGCAACCTTCCTGGCATGGCTGATTTCCTATCCATTCTCCATGGCTGTCCCCCTTTTCCTATCGTGGTGTGTTGACTACCAAACAAACAACAAGTATGAGGACAACATTTTCACATCAAAATGAGTTGATACTGAATTTGACCAGTTTTGAAGCAGTTGAGTACTGAGGTACCACTGTATTGGCTTTTCCTATAGGCCTTTCTGGCAATATTTGGTAGAACTACATCCTTCATGAGCCTCTAGACATTGGTTTCTGGGATGTTGTGTATTCGGTTAAATTTGTTAATCTTCTAGTCCACAAACTGTAAATTCATAAAACATCGTCACCCATTTTAAAAGCTTCTAATCTGTGTGTCTGGATCCAGGGGAAAGTGGAAAGGTGATGGGAGCAGACCCTGTTCCATATAGCTCCTGCTTGTCTTATCACATCTTTGTAGCTGTCAAATCTGGATTGATATGGAGAAGTGTTTGTGTGTGAGTTGGGACAATATATGGTAGGAAAGTTTTAATGAATGAGAGGGTGTTGGTGAGTGGCTAGCAGGAAACCTTCTTGTGTTCTGGAGATTTTTGAAAATTAGAATCTAGGTTTGATTATTAAGTGTAGTTCAGAATTCACTGTCCTTTATCCTTGTACAGTCCATTACAATGATACACCATCAGATAACATGTTGCTATCATGTCATGAACTATGGCTGCCTTGTGAAGTCTATCAAAATGGGGGGGTGGGTAAATCAATGTTGTTCTGTTCCACAGTTATTCAAAACTTCAACAGAGGGCACCCTTCATATTATTCTTAACAAGTGTGAGATGCCTCTGTCCATGGCTATTTTATAATTACTGTTTGGATTGAGCTGGGAAATTCCTTTTCCTCTATTGTCCATATATAATCAAGGTTGCCCCAGATATGGAGAGAAAAAGCCAAAGTGGTTCCAGTGGTGGTAAGAGCACTTAGAGTGGAATTCCTAAACTGGGGGAGTGACTCCAACTGATCCCAGGTTCTTTGTTCAGAAGAGAGCAGTGCTAGGAACGCTAAGATACTGCAGATAAATATTCTTTAAGCATCCTATGTCAGCCAATCCAGCATCAGGCATGGAATAGTTTCTTCAATGTTTCAAAAATTAAAATAGAAATGCTGCCTAGACTATAGGACACCCTAAACTTGACATTTAACGAAAGCCCTCCTCCTGACAGACATTTCTAGCCAATTAGAGTGAATCAAAGCATCTTATTGGGATCAACTTGACAGTTCATAGGGAAGTTAAACAAATAAAAGAAATCAAACTGAGTGGCTGGAAGGCTTTTTTCACTTAATCCTCACTACTGATAATATTTGGTTCCAAATTACATTGTTGAACACATTTAAGACATTTGACAAAATATTCTTAGGCCCTAAATTGGGTTGGGTGCAGATGGAGTATCTCTACCATGACTGTTGGATTTAATATTATTTTTCATATCTGGTTTATATTTTTCCCCTTTTGTCTCATTAAAAATTACCTATACTAGTGGCTTTGAGGAGTCTCTAGGGTCTGTGCTCAAGGATTCTGTGAGTGGCAACAGTGTTTGCATCTCTGCCCTTTGTAGAGGCTTAATTGATCCATCTATTAATTTGATCTAGACATTTTCTGTCATTCAAAATTTTCATTAGCACTCTAAGCAGACACTTTTTCCTTCAGTAAAGGTGTCACAAAATGTGTTAGCCTACATGGACCAGATCAGGAAATTTCATTTACTTGATAATAATTAAACCTACCCACTGAAAATTGGAATATATCCTCAGCAAACCTCTTCTGTATGGTTCCATTCTAAGGGGGCTCAGAAGTCTGATAGATCATCATAGCATCCTACTTAATTACATGAGCTTCCATTATAATTGCTTACAATTTGTGGAACTTGCAAGATGATGCAGTTGATAAAAAAATGTAAGGCAGGAAACTGTTACAAACACACACTAATGCACATCAAAAACCTCCTGCCCATTTCAAGAAAAGGGAGTGATAAATTGAAAGGATGGAGGCACCTGAAGTAGGAAGGGATGACAAGAGTTTTAATCTCCACCCTTCCCTCAGCAAGTTATTAATTTCTACCCATTCTACAATGATTCTGGAATCCAGTGTGCATTTTGGAAGTCATGTTTATTCTGAGGTCCTGAACAAGAAATTAGTTTGGAACAGGAAACAGGACAGTTATTATAAGATAAGCGGTAATCAGGAAAAGGAAGAGGAGGAGGAAAAGTGGAGGGACAGATTTTCTACACTGATTCAAAATGTATTAGAGACAAGGGGACAACAATTTAGGGGGAAGGCAATGAGGAAGAACATAGGAAGGAACAAGAAGTATTTTGTGTAGTTGGAAAGATAGGAATGGAACTGAGACAAACAACAGCATGATTAATTAGTGCAGTCAAGGTTCAGCAGTAGAAGCCGAGAGGGTGTCATAGACCATGCAAAAGTTCTTAGAAGACTACATTGTCCTGTTTGTAGGGAATTGTGTACATATGATGTTGAGATCCCAAGTGGAGTTGGCCACCTCTTTTAGTCGACTCCAGATATGATGTTATTGTCTTGAGACCTGTGGTTCTGGAACCATATGCAAGAGCACTCACAGATGGAAGTCAAGAAAATCAAGATGATGGCTTTCATCTGCAATACACATAAAAAGGGGGAGAGGCTACCATTTTGTCTTTTTGACTTCTCCCTCAGATATTCCTTCATTTAACAGTGTTTTCAGTTTCATTGCATCTCTGTAAACATGCCTGTAGTGATATGTGCATTAAAGCTTATATTCAGATCCCTGCATATAGGTGCTGAATTTCAGTGTTCCTGTTTCTACTCCATCCTTTTAAGTTATATGTGGGACCCATTCTGGGGTGCTACTCAGCTTTCCATTGATCCATTTATTTTTTCTCTTGTCACATTTACCATAGTACCTAGTAATGATGCTGAAAATTGAGATTAATTTTCCTGAGTTAGATATTGATACAAAGAATAGAGAAATTTTAATTGGTGGTACTTATTCTGTGATTATGCTAAATGCCTCCCCCCCTTTTTTTTGGATACCAGAGGATTGATTGCATCCAAAAGAAACAAATGCCTTTGTTTCCTGTTAGTTTCACTATGGAATCAAGGTACTTCTTGCTGACCACAGACTAATGTTGTAAATGCTGCAAAATAACACAATTCCACCTTTGTGTAAACATGAGTTCTCCCATAAGTTAGGAGATGGAATAAGCAAGCACATGAGAGGAAGACAGACATTGCTACAGCTTTGTTTATATTTAGCAGGAGAAAATGAAAGGATGTTTTGTTAACCATCATATACTGTTTAAAGCTCATTCTACAAACATCTACTCCACCATGTGGTCTTCAGCAGCTAATGCTGGTCTGTCCACTCTGCCTTTGTTTTATGAAATTGTATTTTGTGAACTCTTTTAGAGATATAGTTTTATGTAAGGAAAATGGTTGGCTGAAAAAGTCCCGGTGTATGTAAATAGTAAATAAAGAGGTGGCACAATAACAAGAAATTAGGTGTGAATTTAACCTGAGCAAGTAACAACATGAACATCTGTCAAGTAAAGTTGGGCAAGATCTTCTTGACCCACTACAAGGCCAGATTCTCCACCTTGAAAATTCATTTTGGTAACTCATCCCAATTCATCTGAATTCTAGCATGTTATTTCAGAAGTTTGTAGCCTTGAATTCCCATGATCTAGCCTGAAAAAAATGACTGTTTTGGGTTTGGTACTTTTCCAAAACAGAGTATAATAGGATCTGCAGGAAATTTAGAATATTTTAAATAGAGATATCATGCCAAATTGAATAAAAGTCAATGCAGGACATTTGAGCTACATCCTTTTACATTTTTTAAAAATCCATATAACATTTTTGTTTCAACAGAACAGAATGAAATCTACAGGGGAAGTGTATTTTTTTAAACTGACAAAAATTACTGAGTAGATTGGAATTAACTACTTGGGGTAGACTCTGGGGAGATTAATTCATTATACGAATCTCCTAATTTCTTCACATAATTCTTTATGTAAAAAGAAAGCATTGTTCTTAAGACAGCCAGATGGTAAGACTTCCACAAAACGTCTTACAACTTCTAAGTGAATGCAGTGGAAAACAATAAGACAAAGAAAAGGCTCAAATTTTAAAATCACTCTTTTTGATGGGCAGTGCCTTCTTTTCTCTATAACACAACTACGTTTCTGAACTGCATATCAGACCAGAGCTTATAAAGGAGAGGACTTTGAACCAAGAACAGGACAAATGAATTATGAAATATTCTATTTCTCCAGTGGCCTTCATAATGGCGCTGCCTTATTCACAGATTATTCAGAAATGTATAGGGCTTGTAAATGTGAGCTCTAGACGTAGTGATTGGGGGACATGATTATATGATACAAATTAATGGAACTGAGTTTCAGCTCTGGTTTCACTTGTCTGGAAGGTATTACTACTTTGATATGGCCCAATAGGCAGGCATCTTGTGACCTTCCTATCCTCGAATAACATATAATTTACTAATGACTGGTAGAAATTCAAAGAGATCATGCAAAATGCATATTGTTTCAGAGAGTGAATGTCGAGATAAACCCTGCTCTGAAGTGTCCAATGTCCCTGCAATTAATAGCTTCCGAAAAGGCTATTACGAATAATAGATTGATGTTTTAATGAAGAAAATTCTGTACATAGTCTTTTAGGTATTATTTTATTTTATTTTATTCCATCCAGTGTCTTTTGCTATTATAAGTTATACATTTATCACCCTTCCGGCAGAACTCATGCCTCGAAATAAAGCAATATACAGTTTTGTCCCCTTCATAGAATATGGGGGTGTCTTCCCTCCTCCCTCTGCTTATTTAGTTTCAAATTCCAAGCCTTCACACTGCTACCGTTGTGATTTGTACTTGTGGGGGTTTTGTGGGATATTATCTACGCATTCACCAAGTACTGATCCAATGAACTGGCATTTCCTCACAAAGCAGATGAAGAGTCTGTACAGTTCTTTTTGTAATAAATCATGGCCGTGAAAAAGGATTTCTTTAAGTCCTTTAGTCCATTCTTGTCCATCTCACTCACCTTCAGGGACTAGGTCTATAAGAAACTCCTAAGGCATATAGTAGGTAGTCGAAATAAAAAGGCAGGGGAATCAAAAGAAGAAAAGTCAGAGGTTCCAGTGATTTTCTGTTGATTGAATACTCTTGAAAGCAAGGCAGGATAGTAAGAAAAATAAGCAAACGAAAAATAAATCACATCTTCAGGCATGTTATTAGATCAACAATAGCAAGCAGCTGAGGGCCCTTTCAAGAGAAAATGATACCTAGAGAGCGGAGTATAAGAATTGCTTCTTACAGGGCATTTTATACATAAGTGCAGAGTGTACATGCACCCTGTCACTATACAAGATTGTTTCAGATGTAACTTTTGCAGTCATAGGTTCAGCTCTTCTTCAGTGTTCATTTATAACAATCTTAAAGGAATCTTACATCTGAAACAACAACTTTCATACTGTCACACTTGTACAATCAATTTGTGCCTATGCAGGGTAGAAATAGACTTAAGGAGCTTGAGGGCTGCATGGATATAAATCTATAGTTTTACATGGGCTGATCATATCTTCTCTTAGTCTTGAGTATTAATAGATTCCCTCCTAAAATTCCAGTCACCAATCTGTGTTAGATGAGTAGAAGCCAGACATTTCTAGTAAGAGACCATAGTACTCTTTGCCAATGCCATATTTTGGCTGCAAAAATTCATATGGCCACTAAATAGCAGTAAAGAGACAAAGATTCTATACCTATTGCCATCCAGTGGTCAACTGGATTTTTGCAGCTGTAGCATTTATTCTCTGCATTTTGGAGTGGCCTTGTATCTACTATAGTTTCTGACCTGGGAATACAGTAAACAGTAGTGCAATGCTGGAGGGTCAAAGCTTCTATGTTGATATAGCTGGGGTTGACTTCCAACTTCTATCCAGAATTATGGATTATTACCCCAGTGTTATAGGTTGGCCATTGATATTTAAACAATAAAATTTTCTACATGTATTAAAGTAAATATATCAATTCACTGTGGCTTCCTCTCTGGTAAGTAGGTTTAATACTGCAGCTTAAGGTTAAGCGATTTAATGAGGTAGAAGTTGTTTTATAAACTATCTTCCATTCAGAAGGTCTATCTTAATTGTTCTGTGGATTACAAACTGTTTAATTTTTCTTTTAATATTGCTCTGTATTCACCATTTTCTGCTTCTAGCTGGGCAATATGTTGATTTATTCTCTCTTATTCCTGCATCAGTTTGTGGGATTCGCTCCACTTTTTTTCATTTATATTTTATACTAGCTGTACCCAGATGGTGCTGTTTTTCAAAAAAAGCATGTTTTTACCTGTCACAGGTGTGACATCTATATAATATAGGTATATAAAAACACGCACGTATTCGAATGCAACGTTGTGTCAAAATTTCAAAGCAATCGGTGAAGAACTTTTGGAGATTTAAGATTTTGAACAAACGAACATTTACATTTTTATTTATATAGATAATATAATAGGACGACAATCAGAGAGGTCTACACATCTGCTAAGTCAAGATTAAACAATGTTAATGGATTTTTGCAATTTGTAATTTGTAAACCATAATTTATAGCTTAATGATTCCAGTCATTAGGGCTGAATTGACCAAGAGTGGCGAGCATAGGGTATGACACAGTCAGCTTTGCACTACATCATGTACAATATATTGGGAACTGATTTCCTGATCTTTGTTTTCATAGGTGTTCCTTGATGGGCTTTGATTTAAATCGGCACTGGGTAGATCCCTCTCCTTGGGCTCATCCTACACTATACGGTATAAAGCAGCTAATTATTCAGATGCACAGCAATCCGGTGAGTGAACAGTGAAAATATAAAATAACTTCCCTTTTTTTCACCAATTGACAAATGTTGATTTAAGGTTACTCTCAGAGTTTGTGACAAATATTCTGGATTTTTTTTTATTGAACATGTTTCTATAGAAGCCTGCTTTTGCAAAAGCTGCTTTTTTGTCTTTCCTGAGTCTTTCCATTATCATTTTCATCCCCCTTTTTCCCACAAGGAAACCAGGCTCCTTTGAGTCAAGCTTGCCTTTTGTGATTTCATGGACCCATCAATTTATTTTCTTGGCAATAATATTCACGTGATTTGCCATCACCTTTTTTTTTCATTTTTTAAAAAAAAATTCAGTGTACATCTATGGGATTTGCTTATGGTCTCCCACTTGGGTACTAACCAGTTCAGACCCTGCATAGCTGCTCAAGATTATCCAAGATAGGCTAGATGTTTCCCCTGTTCCAGGCCAAAACAACCTAAAAACTAGGGAGTGCAACAGTTGACAACCAAGCTCAATTAAAAGGCAGACCAAAGGCAGCCTGGTGTTGGGGCACTTGTTATCTTACAGATACCCAAGAGGACAAACAAGTCTTCCTTGTTTAAAACAAGGCAGCCAGGGAGAGCAGTTGTCCTCGTGGGATGCACAAGCTTTTCAGGTGGAAAGCTACATTTCCTTGGCTAAAAACTTGTTGAGGCTGACCCCACAAAGAGGACATGTCAGGATAAAAAAAATTAGTTGAACCACAATTAAAAAAAAGAATTTTGTCTTAATTTATTTAAATTAATTAAATTTATAGATGATAACTCCCCATGTATTTCAAGCTTTCCCTCTTTATCACACGAAATGTACATTCAGCAGCAAATTGTTGAGGACTGCTTGGGATCCCAAAGCTACAGCTGATGAACTTCTGAACCAGTTCCATGTTCCATACATCAGATGACATCTTTGTGATAAATTCACAAATATGCAAGATTCCGCAAGAATATTTGTTATGCATCATATCCCAATATTGGTTATACTAATATTCTCACAATTTTAGGGGCACCACCTTCAATAGCAATAGCAATAGCACTTAGACTTATATACTGCTTCATAGTGCTTTACAGCCCTCTTTAAGTATTTTACAGAGTCAGCAGAGTCAGGATCCTGACAATCTGGGTCCTCATTTTACCAACCTCAGAAGGATGGAAGGCTGAGTCAAAGCTTGAGCCAAACTCCTGGTGTGAACAATGAGTTAGCCTGCAGTGCTGCATTCTAACCACTGCACCACAACAGTTCTTCATAATTATCAAATCATATTTCAGCAAGTGTTGGAAACTAACTTAGTCAGCCTGAGAATACATACATAAGGACATCAGTTAATGCATGATCTGAATTCAACATAATTGATTTAATAATATTCTAATTGTAGTGGGCACAGGGTCACTGCAAGAGTAATAGCCTTAGTGATACAATATCAAAGAATGTTATTTAGTGTATGTTAAGGGAGCATTGCTATATGAAATTTAAAGCTGAAGAGAAATGGCATTTGCAAATGTTATGTAAACAGCTACAGATGTTACTCATTCACACATACAACATACAGTTGCTGCTAATCTAGGAAGATGGATTAAGGAAAGAGGAAGAGTAGAAGACAGACATTTATTGAATAAGTGGCATCAAAGTCCAAAAGGTTTATTGAGTATATCAGGGCTTTTCAACCTTTTCACCCATTGTGCCACTTTTAGGATATGGCAACATCCGAGTACCACAGTCACCTAGCAAGGTGTCAAAAACTTGATGACCAAAAAAAAAAAAAAAAAAGGAAAAAAGTGATAAAGTATAGGTAGTCCTCGACTTACAACAATTCACTTAGTGACTGTTCGAAGTTACAATGGCACTGAAAAAGTGCCCCCCAAGTTACAGCCAAGCAAGACACCTGCCTGCCCGCCCGGCCACGCTCTTCCTCCTGTCCGAGGTTTTCATTGTTCTGAGCATTTCTGTAGAGGATTGGCAGCGGGGATGGGGTGGGGGGTTGTTTGGTTTTTATTCCCCCCCCATCTGCTGGGTGGTTGCAGCAGGTTTTGATCACTTCACATGACCCTGGGACAATGTAATTGTCATAAATATGAATCAGTTGCCAAGCATCTGAATGTAAATTACAAGACCCTGGAGATGCTGCAACATTCCAGCTGATGGGGGTTCTTCTGGGCTCAGCAGAAGTGCCAGGATCAGCGCCGAGCGCCAGCTGGAGCCTGGCGCTGATCCTGGTGCTTCTGCTGAGCTCTGACAGCCCTGCAGCTCCAGCCATCTCTCACTCAGGCTTGTGCGGTGCTGCCACCGGTTCAGCTCATTCCCCTTCCCCACTACCACTTTTCTAGGATGGTCACATACCACCTGCCAGGTGCCAATGTACCACAGGTGGTACCCGTTGAAAAGCCCTGGAGTATATGACCTAAGAAAACCCTCTTAGTGCAAAAAGAAGTGGATCGGAAAATATAAAATAAATAACAGTATTTTACTAAAGAAGGTATTTGGATTTTATAGAAGGCTCTTGTTGAGTAAAACTCTTGATACTCCATCTCTCAGTGACAGCTTTTCCTTTCAGGGAATGATAGCATATTGAAGCACATGTTGCTATTCCATTTTTTCATGTGTATGTGTCTGTGCTAGATATTACTGCATCTGATTATACATACACACATTGTAAGTAAACAAACACATATGGTTAGTTTTGTGGCTGTTCCAGAAATAGAGATTGCTGTTTATTGTTAAGCTAGCAGAGCTGCAGTGCAACTTTCTCTCAACCTGCTGGAATCGTATTTATTCCTGGCCAGGTAACAAACTGAAGTATCATGCAAATGGCTCTGTTTTTGCTGGGAATAAGAGAGTCAGGAAGAAAGAGACAAGCAGGGATTAAAGAATAAGAGCTGGAGCAAATATGTGGCTAGCATGAAGGGCATAGGCATCTGGGGAAATTTTTAAAAAAGTCAAGATGGCAACCATAACCATATATTCAAAGAATCAGAACTTCAGTCTATGGTTGTGAGAACCAACTTGATTTTATTGACCCTCTCCACAGAGGTCCCTGATTAAGAAGAACAATAAATGAAATGAAGCAGAGTATGGATGACAAAAGTGCATTGTTTTTGTCAGGCCAAGGAGCAGAGATTGCATGGTGTTCCAAGGATCACATTTCCCTAAATTGTGGCGCATTGTTTATGTTTAAATGTAATTAATAGAATCAAGATCACATGAAGCGTTAATACCACTTTATAACGCCTCGGTAAGGCCACACTTGGAATACTGCATCCAGTTTTGGTCACCATGATGTAAGAAAGATGTTGAGACTCTAGAAAGAGTGCAGAGAAGAGCAACAAAGATGATCATTGGGCTTATGCTTTGCAGGGGGTTTGTCTGTCTCTCTGTCTCTGTGTCTGTGTGTTGAATTAATAAAGACTCAGGTTATGTGTCCTTCTGTTCAAGATCTTATGAGTTTTGGGGTAGATCTCCGTCAAGACTGTGGTCAGGGGTAGAATATTTCACTACTATTGTTAAAGTCTTAAGCAAGATCAGTTGAAAACAGGTCTAAGAAGAAATGTTTCACACTTCAATCTTATGTATATATTGTCTTCTAAGGAAGAACCACTGGATTCAGTGGAACTTGTTCCCAGATAGCCAGGAGCTGGATTGCTATTTCAATGTCTCATTAGTTATACCAAGGATTGAAAACGTTATTCACTGAATGTATCTAATTAACACAACTTGCGTGAATACATGTTCAGGCCTGACTGCAGTGGGATAAATATCCTGTGTAAACATTGCTGGATCACTTTCCAAACAGTAAGTGATTTGTCTGTGTTATGGAGTGTAATCTTTTATTTTCAGAATAAAATTAATGGTGAAACCCTAGGGAACAAGTAAATCTCAACAAAATTATGCAGATACTGTAGATTTATTTTAGCTAAGCTAGCTGAAATGCAGCTTTTTCTCTACTTAACATATTTTCCATTAAACATTACATGGCCCACCCTGGGCCTAGGTTTTCCCACACAGAGATTTTCCTAATATGAAAGGTCTGCCTTCACCAGGAGAGAAGTTGATCCTATTTGGTTCTTTCCCCTGCATTCTCCATTCCTAGTTTTTCCCTGGCATCTTCTTTCATTCTGAGAAATGCTTTCTGTCACAGGTCTCCCCTCACCCACCCAATTTCCTGACACTCTCTGCTTGTGTCTTCCTGTTTTCATGCCAAGATTCAGTGTCATGATAACAAATCATCAGGAAAAGAATTTTAATCCACTAGACTCTTGCCAAACCATTTAAAAAACTTCCGTTTCATTATTTTTGAATTCCTGTGACTTTGCAAAACTTCTAGTTTGGAGCAAGTGTTCATGTTCTTTGTTTCAGGTTGGGTACTTACTTCTATCTGCACAAGATGGCTCTACAGTATTTTTTATTGGGCATTATGAGAGACATAAAGTGAAATGCAAATAGAAAGCAGGCAAAGTGTAGTATTTGTAAAGTGGAAGATGCCAGAGAAAGATGACCACACAGGCTGCTAGCACATCATATTCTATAGGCCTCCTTATGTATGTCTCCTGAAAAATTCATAATTTTTGTTTATTTACTATGGAAACATACCTTTCAGGGTTTGAGTATATTCAGTGCTGGTAGGATATCTTATAGTTGATTCACAGACTTCATATGTGCAGAATAGAATGCCTCCTGTTATGTTTGTATGCTCTTTAACTCCACCCAATATTTGCTAACATCTGGGCTTATATCCAATATGTCTGTTTTACGTTTTCCATCATCTCTGTCATGGGATAAGGTATGCTTAAAAGATTCATTCATAGTCATCTGAATATCAAAAATATAAATTCACAGTAGTTATTGGCCATTAGAAGACATTTGTAACCTTTAAGTAGACATGATATACCCTAGTGCTTATTCTTTTTTTTGCACATTGATGGTATGCAGCTTCATACAACCTGAATGGAATCCAAACAATTACACGAAACATTAGACATGTTATATTGCCATTCCATGTTGAATTGCATGGAAACTGTGCTACAAGCTACAACGTCAGATGGTAGCCTGTAGCACAGCTGAGTCACAAATTGATTCTTAAATGTCTGGTTAAAAGTTCTTTTGCTAAGGATTGGAGGAAACTCCTCAATCCAAAGGTTTCTAAGAGCTGAAAAGCAGTTAACTAGCAATTTTTGAAGTGATTAGAAAAGGGAGTTTGCAAACTTAGTGTCCTTTTGAAGGTACCGAACATGTTTTGAACAAGATGGGTTATTCCCAGAGTTCTAAACCCACTAGAGACATATGATCTCTTCACAAGGAGCATTTGTGGAGCACTTGTGGATAATCTTAAGTTAATAAAGACAGTCTGCTCACAAGTTTTTTATTCTACTATGGTCATCAGCTGCACTATCTGCAGAGGTGTCCTCAGTTGATGATTTCTACTCCAGAAGTCCTTCATAATGATTGTTTCTGATAAGAGCACATTTCTTGTGACAACTGGACTGAGACCCATAGGAAATATGGCTGATGGAACAGCATTGGATCAGGTAGAGTTAAGTGTCTGACGTACGTAAAGGAAAAATGTTTGCAAAGTTTAGATCATTTTGTCTTAACCTTCTTGTGTCACATGGGAAAAACCATGGAGCCACAATTTGCTTGTGACAAAATTGTGAAAGCAGAGATCTGAGGAGTCTTTAAATCCAGATAGTATAATCACATAAACACTGAATTTACTCTGAACACTCTGAACATTGTTGTTACCATCGAGAAAATACTCATAACAGAATTTTTTATATATTTATATATATATATTTACTTGAAGAGTGGCTCTGCCATTTATACAATTTAAGGAGAAAGAGTTTATTTCAGGAGTAGTATTAGATTCTATGAGAAAACTAGTCCAATAACTTCCATTTGGGTGACCTGCAGTTTGCAATCTTAGCCCACCTCAAATGATCATGTTTCCCAAATTATCTCACACTTTTGCTCTACTTCTATGGTATCTGTTTATCACTACACAGTTCAAATGGAAGAATAACACACTGGTCTCATGATTGCAGAGATCCTACTGGGGTCTAACATAAATTTCCTTTTTGTCAGGGCAGCAAATTGTGTTGATTTTTAGGCTCTGCTTTCACTCTTGAAGTGATGCTATTAACATAGTCATCCACGTGAAACTGCAGAGTGGATGAATAAAATATAATAATAGACTTGGGGGAAAACATTGGTCTAAATTGCACACTTGAGCTCTCTGTTCTCTGAGTCTACAAGTGGTATCGTTTCATCTGTGTTTTTAAATAATTTTAAATGTTTAACAGCAATTGTTTTCTGACCAATAGAACTTCCTCCCCCTTTCCATTCCAAACTATTTGGTTATTTCACAGCTGCAAAGATCATATAGCCGCTTTGAATATTGATGAATGAATCAGTCAGTTTTGCAGGATTACCCAAATATTGAACATATTTTGAATCTTTTTTTCTGAAAGCACAATTTCTGCATAGTACGAAATTTCACATGAAAGTAAGCTGGGTATGCTAGATAAAATCTTGGAAATGAAAAATCTAGCAAGAATTAAAAGCATAGTTTCTAATGACTGGTCTTTTTCAAACAAGTACCCTACAGAAAGATTGGGGCAAATTGGCTAAACCGGCTGGGGATTCTATTAGTTTTAGTTGCAAGTTATCTGGAAGATATTAGATTAGAAACTGTTGCCTGGCAGGTTTTAATTGCAGTGTATAAATGAAATACAGAATTAGAAAAGACAATAATCAACCTAATGTTTCTTCTTTTACCAATCAATAACTCAATAAGCCTTCATCAAAAGTATGAGGTAGGGGAAATAAAATAAAAAAAAGCAAAATGGTAGAAAAATCATGTTTAACAAGTTTTGACAAGTGTGTCATCTGCCTTATCCCACAAGTCCCTGATTCACCATTTGGACTATAAAAAAACAGTAGGTAGCTTGTTAATGGGAGGCCTCATCAATCAGAATCTAACTACATGGGATATTGACTGCATCACTTGAAAGTATATCTTTGTTTTGTTTCCACTTCTTTTCTGGTGATTTACAGTATATGTAATATGTATTCAGTCTGATTTATAGTAACCTCAGCATGGGAGAAAGGATCTTCAATTCTTCTACTGCAGTAACAAAATAGATCCAGAATTGCTTGGGACCACATCCTATTTAAAGGAAACTTGAATAACAACAGAAGGGAGGTGGCATTGGCACAGACGACTGGGGGGCAGCCTAGAAAAATGTATGCAGACAGTACAAGGAGGAAATCCATTGCCAGGCAGGGGAAGAAGCTTTTCCTTTCAGTTTTAAATTTTACATGGTTTATAGGCGATTACAATAGCCCAAATGTAATCCTATTCCTGTTTACTCAGAAGTCCCATTGAATTCAGCATGGGTTACTCCCAAGTATTAGATTGCGATCTTATGAATTCAGCTAACAGACCCGCTAAAGTGGAAAATGGAGTAGGGTGAACTGTTCTGAAAGTACTTATTATTGTTTTTATATGCGAATGATCTTACAGCTCTGAGCCCCATTTAAAGACACACTGTAAGATTTCAACAGTTTCCATTAATACGGTACCTGTTCATTAGCATATCTTACATTTGCCCATTTTTAATGCTATCTCCAATTCAGATTAAAATTGAATCCCCTTTGAATTCTTTTACTTTTCAATCCTTTTTTGTATGTATTATTTTAATCTTATCTTGGGCAATAGCAGTGGTGGAATTCAGCCAGTTTACACCAGTTCGGCAGAACCAGTAACTAATTTTTTGATGCCCAGGCCCAGAATGGACTTCCGGAAGCAGCATCCACATAGAGTACCGGTTGTTCACATATTTGAATCCCACCAGTGGGCAATAGATCATCAGATGTGTGAAACATACAATATCAAATTGAGCTATTAGGCAAGAGAAACATTGAACTGGTTGTAGTTGAGCAGGAGATCATTATTTGCTAAATAATGTGTGATTAAGGGAATATTCTTTCTTTGCATGTGGTAGACATTTTCCATCCTGAGAAGACAGAATTTTTTTCCCCCATTTCAGCCCTTCTACCCTAGAAGCACAGAGTGACACCACTGATGTCAGGGGTTTCCTCATGTGTGTGTGTGTGTGTGTGTGTGTGTGTGTGTGTGTGTGGGTATGACAGTTGCCATCTTGACTTTTTTAACAACACCCTGCAGACACCCCTGGTTGATGTAATGGATATTACTTAGCAACACTTGCTTACAGTCCTATATTTTATAAAGTCAGACAATCACAGAAAGGAAGGATTGGAAGGGATCTTGAAATCTACTCCTATGACCCACACAGGAATCTTCTACAACAGCATTCCAGAGAGATCACCATCCAAGCCTCTGTTTGAAGGCCTCCAAGGTCTACTACTTTTTGAGGCAGTGTCATGTATTCTTGAACAGCTTTTCTTGCTAAGATATTTTTTCTCGATGTCCAATCAACATTTTTTTCATTGTATTTAAAGCCTTTGTTCTTCTCCTCTCTTCTGAAATGATTTTAAACATAGTAACCAGATACTTGAAAAAGACTATCATGCCACAATCTATTTTCTCCAAATGATACATACCCAATGCCTTAGAATGTTGTTTTCCTTTCAAGCTCTTTATTTTTGTGGTTGTCCTCTGAGGCCATTTCAGTTTTTCAATATCCTTCCTAAAACTCACTGTTCAGAACTGGTTGCAAAATTGAAATAAACTATGACTTACCTTGACACTATACTTCCTTCATTATAGTTTGTTATCCCATGCAGAAGTATCATCTGGCAGGACTCAGGAAGAGAGCATTTTCTGCCCTGGCACTTGCCCTTTGGAACTCAGATTGCTTTTATGCTGGCTTTGTTGAGCTTGGCACAAGGCCACTGATCATGTATATTTTGGTTTTGTAAATGGTTCCTGGTTGTTTTAGATGTTTCTATATTGGTTTTAACTTTTTTATTGGATTGTTGTTTTTAAATGTTGTAAATTACAAAGGCACTTAGGTGAGGTAGGCAGCCATACAAACTGAATAAATAAATAAGTAAGCTCAGATCCTTTTTGTAAATATAGATGCTTTTATAAATGCTGCCCAGTATGGTCTACCCCATCCATCTTTGATTTCTCCTGCTCAGAGATAGGACATCACATTTCTCCTCACTGAAGTTCATCTTGCTTGTGTCTCCTCATTGTTCCATGTTGACAAGATCCTCCTGAATTTTGATATTTTCACTTAAGGAGCTTTCTGTTTTCCCTATATGTCATCCTCAAATCTGGTAATCCTATTTCTAACACCTTATTTGTAAATATGTTGAATAGGTTAAAGCAGACATGTCAAACTCGCGACGTCACGTGATCTTGCACAATGTATCGGGACAGTTTTGCCATTGCCAGCAATGGAGTGAGTGTGGCTTCTGTGTGATGTGTCCGGCCCGTGGGCCGGCAGTTTGACACCCCTGGGTTAGAGCCTAAAACAGAATCCTGTGGTATGTTCCAGTTTAATGCAGAAGCATTGACATATATTTGCTAAATATGATAGTTCAACCAGTCTGTATCCGGCCCACCATTTGCTCTGCTAGAATCTCATAGAAACTCTGAAATGCTTTGCAGATTTAAGATGTACACTGACCATTCCTATATTGATCCAAAGCAATTATATCAAAATCAGATCAAGTTGGGAGAAACATTATTTATTCTTTAAATACCAATACTGACTCTTGCCAAGCAATGCATTATTATCTAAAAGCTCACAAATCAATTGCATAATAATCTGTTCCAATGCTTTCCTGGTATTAACATCAAACTGATTGGCCTTTAGATTAACATCAAACTGATTGGCCTTTAGGGACTTATTTTTATCTTTTTTTTTTTTTTTTAGAAACTGGAGCAATTTTTGTCCTTCTCCAGTCCTTTAGCACTATACCCATCCTCCATGATTTCTCAAAGGTCATGGAAAAGAGCTCTGATGTGACTTTCTCAAACTCTTTCACTGCACTGCCTATCTTGAGGGCAGTCAGCCTTACTGAGGAAGGAAGTGAATGCCTTTGGATCTACAAGGCTGTAAATCCTATTTGAAAACATTCAATCTGATTACTCTGAAGGTGTCCCTGCTGCCTATAGCTGAAGAAAGAACAAATCTAGACAAAACCCTCTCTTGCCCATGGCTGGAAATTCTCCTTAACTACTGTAATAACATCTGAAAAAGAAAAATAGTTTAGCAAAAGAATTTATCATAATAATACACAAGACAATGGATGATGATGATGAGGAGGAGGAGGAGGAGGAGGAGGAGGAGGAAGAGGAGGAGGATTTTAAACTAACTCTTGACCCTTTTCCTCACATTGTTGTATCTTGCCTGCTCTTGCTTATTATAGGGATGGGAGTAACATGTGTTTTTGTGTGTAGCTAAATACACTTGCTAGCTTAATTGTTGCTATCATTGTTTTATTCATGTATCACAGTGTCCCTGGTTAACCATTTGATCACTGCTGTGTGGTCAAATAAATCTGCAGCGCTCACAAAAACTAGATCTGAGAAAACTGTGTATGTGGACATGCACCACTTAAGTCTCTTTTGTGTAATCAATATTCACTTTAAATATTAATTGATTGCAAGCATTCATAAGGAAAATTGATTGCGCCTTACTGCATTCTACTATTTGTCCATTCCATTCAGTTAGTTCAGTTACATGGTTAATCTAAAACTTGAAAAAAAGAAGAAAAAACTTTTCAGTGATACTTCAAAGAGTGAAATGACATTCAGAATGGATAAGATAATACTAGGAAATAAACAGCCCATTCCATAACTCTAGCAAAAGACAGATGAAAAACTATAAATCTATGCTGCAAGTGCACCATTAGGGAGACTATTTTTTTTCTGAAGAAGAAAAGTCAAAAAGGCTTTTCTTTTATATCTGTTTTCTCAAATTGGTTGAAAAGAAATGCCATTTAGATGAGGTCAGTTCTGAAAACATTAATTTGAGTAAAAAGAAGTGGGAAATGTTCCATAACAGCACTCATAACTGCTTGCTATTTTTTAGAACACCCATACAGAAAGAATAGAAGATAAATCAGATAAGGATAAAAAAAAACAAGTTAATATATTGAAATTTGGATTTTAGATTTTTTTTTTAAAGCAGTAAGCAGTAATCTGAGTTATAACCATTTCTTTCTGATACTTCTGTAACTATATTGTATGATATTTTCTGTATGATAAAAGTGTGTATAAAAGACATATTTTCCACTTTTACATGTGATTATTCTTTTACTTTGACCTCAGTGCTGCCAGGAAAAAAAATACATGAATCTTTTAAATAACCAAATATTTTTTATATAAGAGAAAGCCTTACTTAATTATGTACATTTTGCATAGATATCATGAAGATAACACAAAAATATTTTTTCTTCTTTTCTGACTTAATATACTATCAGTCTTTCATGTCTAGAAAAAAGCTAGTTTAAAGGATTGTGGGAAAACATATATACCCACTGCTTGAATTACTCTACAGTATTTCATTTTCATCTAAAGCTTAATAATTTACTAAAGAGTATTAATATCTGTAATTGAAGTACCATTAACAGTAGGAAAAGAAAGATTGGACAATATCTTTCTAGACACTTTAAAATAAACTAACTTACCTCCAGAGACTAGATAGTGCCAAATAGTATTTGGGGTCTCCAGAACAATTGCCAAAATTCTTGTATCTCAGTTTTTAAAGGAAGCTTATAATTATGTGTAAAAGACAGATAAGGGTGTTGAGAATAAAACAGTATTTAATATATATAGAGAGAGCAACACAGTAAGCATAATAAGATATAATCCTTTCAGCACTGAGGTTATTTTAATCAACCTCAAAAGCCCCCTTGTAAATCTGGTTACCGTTCAAATGGGTTCAGCAGCAGTAGTAGCAACAGCAGTGGCAAAAACATTTTGGAAAATTAAATTGAGAACTTGGTTGTGTGTCAGAAAAGAAAAAGTAATTCTCTATTTTGTGTTTAAAAAATCAATTAAGACTCTACAAATAGCACTGAGGGCGTCTTTATTTATATACACATTTGAGCTAGGAAATAATCACATGGCAGGCTATCAGTTCTGTTTCCTAATGAAGCTCTTGGAATGAGCTCTATTTCACTAACCTGCCTCTCCCTTGCAGGGAACTACCAACAACTGTAGCACTAAATGTTTTATGATTAAATGTGAGCCTGCAATGTGCTGCAGCTGCCAAAAAGGCCAACACAGTCCTAGGCTGCATGAATAGAGGGACAGAATCAAGATCATGTGAAGTGTTAATACTATTCTATAATGCCTTGATAAGGTCATACTAGGAATACTGCATCCAGTTTTGATTACCACAATGTAAAAAAGATGCTGAGACTCTAGAAAGAGTACAGAGAAGAGCAACAAAGATGATTAGGGTACTGGAGGCTAAAACATATAAAGAATGGTTGCTGGAATTGGGTATGTCTAGTTTAATGAAAAGGATAGGGGTGACATAATAGCAATGTTCCAGTATCTAGGGGGTTGCCCTAAAGAAGAGTGAGTCAGCCTATTCTCCAAAGCACCTAAAGGCAGGATAAGAAGCAAGAAACTAATCAAGGAGAGAAGCAACCTAGAACTAAGGGGAAATTTCTTGACAGAACAATTAATCAGTGAAACAACTTGCCTCCAGAAGTTGTGAATGCTCCAACACTGGAAGTTTTAAAGAAGAGATTGGGCAACCATTTGTCTGAAATAGTATACGGCAGGGGTGTCAAACTGCTGGTCCATGGGCCGGTTGCATCATATGGGATGCAACCATCCCAGCTCCGGCAATGCAAAAAAAGTCGTGACACGTCACATGATGTGGTATAGGGTTTCCTGCCTGAGCAGGGGGTTGGGCTAGAAAACCTCCAAGATCCCTTCTGTTATGATTGTTATCTGCATCCAATGTTATTACTTGGATCAACCCTTTATAGGCTGGTGTTTTCCAAAACACATTGAAGCATGCAGTAAGAAAATCCATCACCTAATTTCTCAGATTTTTCAGTAATAGAGAATGCAAGAAAGAAAACAGCTGTATTAAGATAGCAGTCCTAGTACCTAAATATAACAGATATAGAGAAAGCAGTGCTAGTATCTAGACTCCCAACTGCTCTCTGTCAGCATGATCAATGGAAATAGATTATGGTTCTTGCTTCTAAAGGTCACTAGCTTGGTTATTCTTTTCTTATGGCAAGGGGTGAAGCAAAATGTTTCTGGTTCCCACAAGGATATCTGAAAATTATAAACCAAAGAAAAGGCACAATAGATATTAGGTGCTTTAATTTCAGAATCTCTTTCTTACTGGCTACTTTGTCTTTGTTGTAGAATAGATGCTTCATTGGCTTCTGGTTTGCTTCTAAGGTCAGATCGAAGAGCTAATACTTACCTTTACTTCCCTTGGGAATAAAGCTTGAAACAGAGCCTCTTTCAACATCATCATATCTTTGGAATAAGCTCTGCTTTATGAATCCATGGAGCAGAATTTATTTGTTGTGATATATAGTTTTGATGCTGTCCAACCAGCAACAGTACTTGCTGCCATGACTGCAATAAAATAAACCATGGCAATAGTTTTCTTTCTATCCTGTTCAATCTGTTAATTACCACCAGCTTCTTTTTATATTACCTATCTTTTTAGTTCCACGGACCAGTGCCGATGGCTTCGGCAGTTTTGGCAGCGGCGGGGGGATTGGTTTCACGCACCCAACCTAAATCCTGCATATGCGCAAATGAAGCTTGGTGCTCTTGCCCGCCTGGTTCTTTACAGGCTGAAGCCCAGTAGCAGTCAGCAACCCAGGAGTTGGAGACCACTAAACTATAGTATTCTATGGTGTTTTATGGTGTTTTACTTGAAGAACTATTGTTAGACAATAGTTGGAGCTCTCACTAATGGTTCAAATGTATATGGTAAAAAAGTAAATGAACTTTCTTTACTATCAAGATCTTCTTCTATAAACATTACTATTATTATTAGGGGCCCCATTTCAGATACAGTTATATAGCATCTATAACTATAGCCTAAGCAAGTGGCATTAAATTATAATGAAGTGTATCATAGGCACACCCTAACTAGTGGGCTAGCCAAAGCGGAGCAATAATGCCCAGGGTCACATAATCTACTTAATGTCTCAGCAGAAACTATGGATCCAGGAGGATTTTTCAAGTCACTAAAATTAACATTTTTGTTGGGTTTATTTCTTGCCCAGATGAACTACTACCAGAACCAATATTTTAGGATTACATACGTATTTATTGACAACTAGCAACTTCATTTTGGAAGTTATGTGGTATCAAAGCTTGCTCTAGGGTAGCAGTGTATAACAATCAGTGGTTTCCAAACCTCAATGAAAGAAAGCCAAGATTCAGAGTCATAGAAATTAACTGATCATAATCTCTGCACGCTATTTTGATATGTATTTTTAAGCTTTTCCATTTTCCATCTATTTCATAGTGTTTAGAAGTCCAGGAAAACAAGGTGCAGGTAATCCTTGACTTGCGACTGGTTGCTTAGCAACTGTTCAAAGTTACAGCACCCCCCCTCCCAAGGTACTTATGACCCAGTTTCAAAGTTCTAGTGACTGCCCCTCCTCCTGTGGTCTCATGACAGCATTTCAGGTGCTCAGCATTTGGGCCGCATTTGTGGCTGTTTGGATATCCCATGTTCATATAACCACGATTTATGACACTTTTGTCAAACACCAGTATTTACTTCCAATTTTTGGCAAAAGCACTCCATAGTGAACAACGAATTGACTTAATGACTACAGTGTTTGCTTAATGACCATGGATTCACTTAATGACCACTGCAAAGATGGTCATATAATTGAGTCAATCATGTGGGTGATCCACTTTATGACTCTCAAGACTAACAACTGTAATGATTAGGCTCCATTAAAGTCATAATGGTACTATCGGTACTTATTTGCAATTGCAGATAGTCCTTGACTTATGACTGTAATGGACCCTAAACATTGTTGGCATTATTATATATTATAATAATTAAAATAAATGTTATCTTAATTATTATAATGCATAATAATGCCAACAATGCTGTTTATTTAAAGTCCTGTTGAGTTATAATATTTGGTACCAATAAAGGGGAATATTTGTAGTTCAGGGTTGAAATGTGGGGGCTCTTGGTGCTCTATGAGTTTGGTTGTTTTCTTGCAGAAGTTTCATTACACAAACTAGGTAACATCAAACTAGGTAACAACACTAGTACTGATGATGTTACCTAGTTTAGGTAATGAAACCTAAGCTAGGTAACAAGAAAATAACCCAGCTCAAAAAGCACCAAGGACCCCTTATAACAGTGATGGCGAACCTTTTAGAGACTGAGTGCCCAAAAACTGCCCCCGCCTCCACTCCACCCCCTGCCCCGCCCCCACCCCGCCTGCCCGCAGGGCCACTCACCACCTCCAGGGCCCGCCACAGATCAGGCAGCCCAGCAGCACCATTGTGGCCATGCCCTCTGCCCACGCCCTGCAGAATCAACTGTGCGCAATGGGGTGTGAGGGCAGAGTCTTCTCTATGCTGCCTGGCTGCCATGTCCTTGGCTGCACTGCTCCGCGTGGGCCACGCTCGGGGGCGACTCTCCTCCAGGGGGGCTGCTAGTGAGGAGGGGGTCACGGGAGGAGGCAAGGCTGGGGCAACAGCACGTGTGCCCACAGAGAGGGCTCCGAGTGCCGCCTCTGGCATGCGTGTCATAGGTTCGCCACCACTGCCTTATAATATTGTAAAAAAAAAAAGTTCATGGCAATTCTATTACAGGCACATGCAGCCATGCATAAACACTCAGAAACAAATTTACATCTGCGTCTACATCTTTTATGGAGCTAAATCCTCTTCCATAAAGGATGGACTTACAGTATGATAGATAACACTGAATCTTTAATATGTAACATTATGCAGTGGAAGTTATGAATGCTGATATGCTACCTTTTTTTTCCGGGAATATTTTAATGGTTTGTATGCTAATTGGAAATGTTTGTTCATCTTATTTTTTAGATGTGAAGGGCCATTTTCTCACTTTTGTCTTAGTCTTTCTGAATTTAAGTAACTAAGCTAGGAACCTCATAAAAACAGCTTTATAAGCTTTCCTCTTGCTTCTTCTCTGTAGCTGAGCCTGGATTACTGCTAAACCCAACTACTCTTGCTATAAGCCTACATCTGCAATTGTTTTCCTCTTCCATTCCTGCCTTCATCTCTATTTTGTACCTTACTATTTTATTCCATCCTAATGTAATAGTAAGCAGATTTGATTTTATTATATTTATTGCTGCAGGGCATCTCCTCCAACACAGTATTCCATTTAAAAGGTCAGGTTGCATAGCAGTGGCTATGGAATATACTGTCTAGTTCACATATCGTTCAAGCCTGAACATCCCAATAAGTTTCTAAAATTCCTCCCTCATATTTTCGTTACAGGGATTGGGTAAGTGCCCCTAGAGCTTGAATATATAAATCCTTAATAAATTGTTTGTATGTGTGTGCTCTTTCTTTCTAATCCAAAATAATTAGGTGAATGTTTAGCTTTAATGGGATACGACATCTCCCACTAATGTCCTCTGGATATATTCCCAGCAAATAATTCTGGAAATTGTCCCAAAAGACTGTGCTAGATAGTTAATGAACTTTTCAGAGAAAGTGAAAATTTCCTATGAGTAGGAATTGCTCTGAAGGAAGAGGAGCAAATGTACTTTCTTGCCCTCCTCCTATTCTTTTTTCTACTGACCATGAACCCAAATTCACACTGGTGGATTTTTTGACTCCGTCATAAAGCAAACTATAAAATATACTTTGAGAGAAGAAACGTTTAGTGACTAGTTATGCACACTCTCAATCCATAGATCTCAAAGTATGCTTTATTAATAATATACTACATAGAATTATAATTGTAGTTGGTGGCCCAGTCATTCAACAAATAATTTTGTCTCTACTGGTAAATAATTCAAAGAATCTACTTATATTTCAATTATAAATGGAATAGCCCTTTACAAATCATTCAGAAACCACTGCTACTAACTACAAATTTATAAAAAATACAAAAATAATTTTGTAATCCTGAGAAAGTGTGGGAATGGCAGAAGATAGCACCAATTTTCCAGATATGTATGGTTGCAAGATAGCCTTCTTCAAGTATCAGATACCCCAAATTAGGGAAAAACACAGGTGCCCATTCTATTCCTCTTGATCTTAATTCCTTTATAAAGGCAAAGAAAATCCCATCATGCTGAAAGCTATCAATGCATTTATCTAAATTGGTACAGTTTCTTTGCAATTGCTATCAGTAATTGTGTGCATTGTTTCAGTTCAAGACGAAAGCCTTTTTAAAGAATATTTCCACATCATCATGAGTACATAATTTATGTTGCCTTGGATGTTCTCAAAAAAGTGAATAAGCTCTTTAATGTTTGAATGGTAGGTGACAAGGGATAGCCAGAGATATAGGCTAGGCTGGAAAGTGAGAAGTACATTCTGGAAGGAGGCAATGACCAGCCTTTTGCACAGTGTTATTTTAAAAAATTCCATAGACATATCCAAGTAATGAGTAAAATATTTGTTCAACTCAAAGGAGACTTTTTTTTTTAGTATTTATGGTTTTGACACATTCTTGGGTAACTCGCCACATGTTATTGCCTATCTGTTTTAATCCTAAATGCTTTCATTATGTAGTAGCATCAAGAATGTTCAACAGTAGGCACTAGGAGCAATGGCCATGAGAAACTTGCGCCAAAGACTAAGATGGAATTTTATGCTAAAGCTTTGGAGAGAGTTGGATTTGCTCTTTGTTCTGTATGATAAATGGCAGATTCTGTGTAATGCCAATGATGGATGTTGCATTAAAGGTCGTGAGGAATTCCCCTCACAGAGCCTGACCTTTAGTTATCTCATTACTGAGCAATAGATTTGGAATAATTCCACCAAGTTGGGATGACCTCTTTTTTCTTGTATTCTTAAATCGTTATTTTCTTTACTTTAACCCCTTTTAAAAAGAGAGGGAAAAGGTTAGTAAAAGAGCAAGATTAGAAAATTATCTAGGACGGTTTCCTTAAAAGTCAACAAAGTAACTCTATTTTTATAGACTATAAGCTCATCATGTTCCCATGATTAATTTATCCCTCGAGGTACTTATGAGATGCTAAGTATTCTTATCATCATTTTCCAAAGACAACTTCTTAGCTTTGGAAATTCTAAGAAAAGGCTAAATTATTTGGAGATGCATTAATGGGAAAGACAGCAGTGTCATGCTTCTTTTCTGTATAACTCTAACCATTAAAAGATAGGTTACATCTCCTCAAAATGTGGAAGCTTGATTGGAGGGTTCCTACAAAGGGAAACAGAAGAAAGGGAGACAGGCAAATATCTTAGTCTAGTTTGAAATAGTGGTTAAGGCACCAGGCTAGAAACTGGGAGTCCAAGATTTCTAGTCCTGCCTTATACGTGAAGCTAACTGGGTGACCTTTGGCCAGTCATTTTCTCTCAGCCCTAGGAAGCAAGCAATGATAAATCACTTTGGAAATATTGCCAAGGAAACTTCAGGGACTAGTCCAGGCAGCTTCCAAGAATAATAATAAAAATGACACTGATAAGAGCCACTCTCTGCTGAACTATGAACAACCAACACTAGAAATGAACATTTTTCATCTCAGTATTATAGTATTTACTATATTGTATTACTTGGGTGGATTATGAACGGTTTTTTAACCACCCAGACTATAGCAGCCTGAGATACCTAGGGACAAGGATACTAAGTATGGACCGAGTGTGAATGAGTTTGGGTTCATACATCACTTTCCTAGTTGGGATGAAGCAAAATTCTCAGCCTCATTTGAATGTCTGAAGAATAGAGAAAGACACTGAGGGTTGTTTTTCTGTCTTTAAAGGGCAACATTCAACTCCCCCTTATTTCGTTTCTAAGGTTTTATCTGTCAAATTAGATTTTCATCTGCAAACCATTAAAGCCACATTATTGATATGACACGTTTGGTCTCATTTCCTCTAATTGATGTCAACCTCTTAAAGCACACCCCAGAAATCTGTTTGTAAAAAGGCCAAACAGCAAATAAGCGAAAAAAAGTGGGGAATCAAATCATTGGATACATGCCTTCCAGATATATCACTTCCTGGGGGAAAAAAATTAACTTTGACCAGCTAATAAGTATGAACATTTATTACTCAAAATGTTGTCCCTTCTGATCTGACAGAAATGTTTTAGGTAATTCATTAAACATGACAAAAAGGCTCATATTGCTCTAGTTCGGTTTTGACCTTTCTTACTATTAGAAAATTAATTTAAAGAGTGAAACAAATGTATTAGTGTTGTCATAAAAAGAAGATGAATACCTTGCCTTCAAGCTGTTTCTTCATATTAATCAATCACACCATATAACATGATTGCTTTTTGACACATAACATCTTGCAAAGATATTTTCTACTGTCACACCAACTTTGTATTAAATACTGTTCATACATTTTTAGTTCTAAAAGTTACTGATAGAGTGAATGAATTACTAAAGCCACAGAAGCTACAAATATGTTTTTCACAGCCACTGTTTTGACAAAGTTTTATTAACTCTGAACATAGCTACAATTATTTAAGGAAAAACTAGCAAATCTTTAGTGCTTTTTCATCTACTAGTAGCTGAAAAAAAAATCTGATAAATACACTTTGATAGCAACTTATTTACTCCCCCCCCCATTTTTGGGTTCAGAATGAATAATTTTTGTTATTTTTTTTAAATTAAAGATAGGAAGAAGCACAATATTTTGTTATTATCATAATAGCCTTGTTTACTTCAAAATTAATGATCAAATCAAGATTTTCTGAGGGAACAGGTTTAGAAAGAATGGCACATGATTATCTCCTATTCCCTCATTTATAGAAAGTCCCTAAAACCCTGTTCAGATGATCATACATACCATGTATCCCCAAAAGGAAGACCTACGCAGAAAATAAGCCCTAGCTTGATTTTGGGGGTAGGCCTAATATAAGCCCTACCCCCAAAATAAGCCCTAGTTTTGGGGCAAGGTGCACACCTAAAAATCAAGCTAGGGTGTGGGGGGTTGGAGCTTACCATTGCAGCCAGGCCTCCCATGGATCGGCACTTGCCTTGCCGGCTCCTTCTTCGGCAACCGAAGGAGAGCTTCATTCTGCAGCTTTCCAGAAGGCCTCTGACTGCAAAATGGAGGCCAGAGCTCCATTCTCAGCTGCAGAATGAAGCTGCTCCTTTAACCACAGAAGAAGTGGGCTAACTGGGCAGGGCTGTCGGTGCTGCCATTGCAAAATGAGTGGAAAAGACACTCCTCCCCCCCAAAATAAGTCCTGGTGCCTCTTTTGAAGGCTAATAATAATAATAATAATAATAATAATAATAATAATAATAATAATAATAATAATAATAATAAGAAGAAGAAGAAGAAGAAGAAGAAGAAGAAGAAGAAGAAGAAGAAGAAGAAGAAGAAGAAGAAGAAGAAGAAGAAGAAGAAGAAGAAGAAGAAGAAGAAGAAGAAGAAGAAGAAGAAGAAGAAGAACGGGTCTTATTTTCAGGGAAACATGGTAGCTGTTTAAGTCACTGCATTTACACATATATTGTAGGACAACAGCAGGCAGAATGGGGGGCAAAGTTAAATATGTCATCAGCTTAGAGGCCTTATGTTGCCACAAATGATCCAATCCAGTTCCCTTTTAATTTCTTTGACCCTTATCTAATGTTAACTTAGTGTTGACCATTAGTTGACTAGATTTGTGTGAATAGGCTTGAAAAAAATTATGTGCTACAACTTAATGTATGATCTGAATGCTTTGCATCTGACATTAATGTTCTTATGTCCTTGATGTAAAATTGTTCTAAACACTCTAAATTATGGATGCCAGGAGAGTATGCCAGAATTATGTATTCCTAAAAGGATCACCCAATATAATAATAATAATAATAATAATAATAATAATAATAATAATAATAATAATAATAATAATAATAATAATAATAATAATAATAATAATAAAGTTGGAAGGGACCTTGGAGGTCATCTAGTCCAACCCCCTCTTCAGGCAGGAAATCCTATACCATTTCAGACAAATGGCTGTCCAGTCTCTTCTTAAAGACTTCCAGTGTTGGAGCATTCACCGCTTCTGGAGGCAGGTTGTTACACTGGTTAATTGTTCTAACTGTCAGGAAGTTTCTCCTTAGTTCTAGATTGCTTCTCTCCTTGATTAGTTTCCATCCGTTGCTTCTTGTCCTGCCTTCAGGCGCTTTGGAAAATAGCTTGACTCCCTCTTCTTTGTGGCAACCCCTGAGATATTGGAACACTGCTATCATGTCCCCCCTTGTCCTTCTCTTCATTAAACTAGACATACTCAATTCCAGCAACCGTTCCTTATATGTTTTAGCCTCCAGTCCCCTAATCATCTTTGTTGCTCTTCTCTGTACTCTTTCTAGAGTCTCAACATCTTTTTTACACTGCGGTGACCAAAACTGGATGCAGTATTCCAAGTGTGACCTTACCAAGGCATTGTAAAGTGGCATTAATACTTCACGTGATCTTGATTCTATCCCTCTGTTAATGCAGCGTAGCACTGTGTTGGCCTTTTCGGCAACTGCAGCACATTGCTGGCTCATATTTAAGAGATTGTCCACTAGGACTCCGAGGTCCCTCTCACAGTTACTACTATTGAGCAAGGTACCCCCTATACTATACCTGTACATTTGGTTTTTCTTGCCTAAATGTAGAACCTTACTTTTTTCACCATTGAATTTCATTTTGTTAGATAGTGCCCAGTGTTCAAGTCTGTCCAGATCCTTCTGTATCTTAAGGCTGTCTTCTGGAGTGTTGGCTTTTCCTGCCAGCTTGGTGTCGTCTGCAAATTTGACGAGTTCCCATCTATTCCCTCGTCCAAATCGTTGATGAAGATGTTGAAGAGCATTGGGCCCAGAACAGAGCCCTGGAGCAGCCTATTACACACTTCCCTCCATGTAGATGCGGTTCCATTGAGGACCACATGCTGAGTACGGCCGGTCAGCCAGCTACGAATCTATCTGGTGGTGATGCTGTCTAACCCACATTTTTCTATCTTATCAAGTAGTAGGTTGTGATCTACTTTATCAAATGCCTTACTGAAGTCCAAGTAAATTATATCCATAGCATCCCTCTGGTCCACTAATTTTGTCACTTGGTCAAAGAATGCAATAAGATTTGTCTGGCATGATCTGTTTTTGACAAACCCATGTTGGCTTTTAGTAATGATTTTGTTTGCCTCTAGGTGTTCGCTGATTTGTTGTTTGATTATCTTTTCCAGGATCTTCCCAGGTATTGAGTTCAGGCTGATAGGTCTGTAATTTCCTGGGTCCATTTTTTTCCCTTTTTTGTAGATGGGAACTACATCAGCTCTTTTCCAGTCCTCCGATAATTCCCCAGTGCTCCAGGATCTTTGAAAAATATAGTTCAGTGGTTCTGAGATCACATCTGCCAGTTCGTTGAGAACCTTGGGGTGTAATCCATCTGGTCCTGGCAATTTGAACTTATCTAGGCTGGACAGGTGTTCACTTACCATTTTCTTGCCTATCTTAACTTGTGTTTCTATTCTGTTTTTTATGGCACTATTTTTGATAGGTTGGCCTGTTTTTTCCCCTCTGTGTAAAGACAGATGCAAAAAACGAGTTAAATAGTTCTGCTTTCTCCCTGTTGCTTTTCACCTTCTTGCCACTTTCACCCTCTAATGGACCAATCATTTCCTTCACTTTTTTCTTGTTTTTTACATGTTGAAAGAAGCTTTTTTTTTTGTTATTTTTGACTTTGGTCGCAAGCCTTAGTTCATTTTGAGCCTTGGCTTTCTTCACTTCATCTTTGTAGGCTCGGGTTATTTGCTGATATTCTGACTTAGTTATGTGCCCCTCTTTCCACTTTCTATACTTGTCCTTTTTATCTTTCAATTTGTCAGAGAGTTCTTTATGCAGCCATGCTGGTTTCTTTTAAGAGCTGTTATTTTTCCTCTTTGTTGGTATTGTGCTAGACTGGGCTTTTATTATCTCATTTTTCAAAATTTCCTAAGCTTCTTGAGTTGTTTTCCCTTTGAGGATTCTCATCCATGGAATCCTTCCCAAGCCCTCTCTAAGTTTATTGAAATTAGCTCTCTTGAAATCCAAGATTCTAGTTTTACTAGGATGCTGGAGGTGGATGATCACTTTAGAGACAATGGCAAAGAGATCAGTTCAAACTTTCTGGTAAAGCATCATTTTTACTAAGAAAACAGTATAGATAGAAAATATAAATTGTGTGACAACATAGTACCAGATAATGGGTCCCTCTGCTGAGATTATACTCAACATGCTACCAAGGAATTGCTGAGTGTCTTTGGAATACTAATGGTGTTTATGACAATGACTTGATTAAAGCCTTCAGGACATCTAGTTGCTGATGTTCCCACACAAGAAAAGCAAGTTGCAAATCAGAATTATAGTGAGAATATGCACTGTAAATAAACATGAGCAGAGTGAAAGATGAAATGACTACAGATGGACAACTTAAATGACAGGAAATTGAGATGGACTGATATTGGACATGATCAATCAGATCACATTATTATTCAGGTGGTGAAAAACCATGAAGGAACACCATTGTTTAGACACTGTTTATATCTTATACAGATAGCACAGATCAATAACAAGAATGAGTAACTCAGAGCCATGGGCTACATGCTGTCTCCTGACCTTTATTGGAAACACTTATAATCATGCGGTCATAATTCAGTAGCAAAATGGCAGATTTGCAGTGTTACATTTTTTTTCCATCCTAAAACCTCCAACCTCCTCCAAAAGTACAGGTAGTCCTCATTTAGCAACCACAATTGCTAAATGATCAGCGACATGGTTATTAATTGGGATCAGCAACTTGATTGTTAAATGGAGCAGTCAGTAAGTGATATATTATAATTTTACAATCTTCCTTCAGCTTTCCTTTGCTTTTCAGACCTGCAAAGGTTATACATGTAAGGACTGGTTGCAAAGTTCCTTTTTCATCTCTGTTGTAACTGTGAATAGTTGCTAAACAAGGCAGTCACTAAACAAAAACTACCTGTATCTTTAAAGTTTTAGTCCCACACCACTAGTGTCATCATTAATCACCAACCACATCCTTTTTAGTTTAAGTAGCAACCATGTGTACTGTTAAACAGCATAAAAAGTTAATGTGTCAACTGCAGCCATTCCTGGACAGGAATAGCCCAGCCTCTCTCATCCATGCACCGATAGCTTCATGATCTGATTATTGTAATGCTCTCACTGGGAGTTGTCCTTATGTGTGATCCAAAAGCTGTTGAGGCAGAAAATCTAAACAGCGTCTTTTTTTTGTAGTTCATCCAGCCACTGCCATGTAACTGCATTGTTAAGAAACCAATCTAGCTGTCATTTTACCAGCTTTAAAGTGTTGATATTAATCACTAAAGTCTTAAATTACTTGGGACTAGGATTCCCAAGAGAATATCTAATCCCTCACAGATCTCCTAACTGCTGTAGTTTTCCTCAAAGATCCTTCCAATTTCCCAACATTCTGTATGTGTTATTTTGAAATCCATGAGAAAGAAAGATTTTGAGTTATGGCACCCATTTTCTGGGAAAAAAAATGGGGCACTTGGAGATAAAGTATGCCTTGACCATGCAATATTTTTCAGCGTATGCTAATAATGCTCTTATGATAATGAAATCAATAGTGATTGATTCCATGTAGTTATGGTCATCTGAGGTGGTGCATTATACTGGGGCATTTCATGTGTTTTTGTTATTTTATTCTGTAATTTTTTAAAAAGAATTCTGCAATGGAGACACTATATGTCGGAAAAAAATTATTTAAATAAAATATACAGGATATAAGATAAGCCTACTATATCTATAAGCCTACTATATATAAGGTAACCCTACTATATCAATAAAATAGATAGGATATGAGATAAGCCTACTATATCTATAAAATAGATGGGATATAAGATAAGCCTACTATAAAGATAAGCCGGGAGATATCTTTGCTGCTACTACCAAACCAACTTTCTAATCTGACTTTCAAATAGGCAACTAGGAACAAGTGAAAGGCAATTGCAGGAGGGCCACCATTGCAGCTTTGGAGTTTGCCAAAATAAATAATTTTCTGTATAAGAACATTAAATAGAGATATTGGTGAGTCTTTCTCCCCACAGACTTCCCACTTTAACTGCCTGGACAAACCTGGAAAATAGAGTTAAGAAACCTTAAATCTTTCTTGGTTGAAAGGAAAGGATTATAACTGTTAGAGATAACTGAAAAAGGAAGGGAAAAGTTGTGTTTTCCCATCAAAAATCATTTCAGGGAATCTCTAGTGGTGAACAAATAATGCCCCTGGATCCTGTTATTTTCTTAACAAGGGAGCTGTTACCAGATGAATTGTTATCATTCTTTCTGGCAGCCACTTGGCTGACAGCTCTGTCTGTATGCAAATAAGCTTCGTTTTTTTCCAGGAGCTTTTCATTTTGGCAGCCTCATCAAAAAATCATATTCTGTTTTAAATTATCTTCGTGTCTCCAAAATATCTCCCCTGCTACCTTTAAAAATAATTCATTTTCGGTTTTCATTTGGAACATCTTCTGTATTTTGAAGTCTTCAAATGAGAATCCTGTTTGTAATTGAATTTTGCCTAAGGCTACCATATCTGGAGTGCAAAAATCCAAATTATTACCAAATGGCAGCGAAGAGCTAAAATTTGGGACTCAGGCAGATTTTTGCAGCTCAGGTATGGCAATTCTAAGTTAGTGCCCAGTTATGTGATGCTTATTTATTTTCTTGTTTATATATTTGATTTCCCATGTAGAAATGTGTACAATTGTGATTAGAATTATAGAAGATAAAAACTTTTTGCAGGAAGTCTTTGTACTTTGTACTTTATACATTTTGCATCCATCAGCATTTTGATAATTTCAGCAAGCAACCTCTAGATATCAAAAGATCAAGTTTAATAATCTTTATCACCCACAAAGGAGACAGCGGTCTTTTGAATGATCATTTTGCTGTAACATACAATTTGCCCTGCCTCTGAAAATCAGGAATCTCCTCACAAGTTGCCTACTCCTGGCATAAATTAAGTGTTCAAAAAAGTCAAAATCTTTCTCCTTTCCTTGATGCTGTCCCTCAGTGATGATATGTCCAAGGAATTCATACTGTCAACCTCTCATTTCCTTCTCCTTTAGAGGTCATCAGATCCTTTGACCTGCTCCCAAAGGACTTGTGTAGCTAAATAAATTATTGTGATTGGGAAGAAAGCAAGCTATATACATTTGATATATAAATACATACATATATAAATAAGATAATCCATTAGCAAGATCTTCTCTTGCTGTGGAGGAGCATGTTATGATCTCTAGGGCTCATCTTTGTCCATATGAAGGTACCTGTAAATTTCTGTCAGATATTATTGGTTGTTCAGTTTAGTAGATTGCAAATATCTTGAATATTCTCAGCATCTGTCAGAAAAATTGCTTGATTTTGCTCAGAGCTGGATGCCAGTTGGGCAAGTTCTTTGGAAGTGACTCAGAAATGGCTGAGCTCAGATATATGGGAGGAGTTTCAGCTGGTTGATCCTGAAGATTCTTGTGATTGTGAGCTCAGCCAGGTGTTTTTTGGACCCATGCGACTCCTTGTTGGTCAAGGGATCTTAGGAGGTGGCACATCGTTGGGTCATAGTGGTAGGTAGTGATTTTTTGTAGGAAGGAGTGGTTGTTGGGGAATGTTCTGGAAAAGGATATTGAAGAATGATTGGCTGTCAAATGCAGAGGGCCCTGGATAAAGTGCTCTGATTGGACCCTTTTCAGTCTCGGTTAAACTATGGAATTAGCATTGGTTCTGTTTGTGGATGACCTCTGGAGGACTCAGGTTGGAGATAGTGTGATGGTCTTGGCCCTCCTGGATTTCTTGGCGGATTTCAATACTACCAACTATGATATTATTTCAGACCAGCTTAAGGATTTAGGAGTGGGAGACATGGTTTTGGTTGGTCTTTTTTTCTCAACAACTGTGAGTATTGCATGAGAAGAGTCTAGTCCTAGGCCCCTACAATATGAGTATCTCAGTGTTTGGTCTCTCACTGTTCCTCTTTAACATATACATGAAAGTGTTGGTGAAGTTATTCAAAAGCATGGGATTTGGTATCATCAATCCATCATTGCTCCTGGCCAGGCAGGAATCGCCATGTTACTGACCCAGAGCCTGGAGGCTGTGAAGGTCTGGATGAGGAGGAACTAGCTCTAAATTAATCTTACCAAGGTGGAGTGGCTTTGGGTTTTTAGCCTTCCTGGCTCTGAATATTATCTTTGACTCTTGATGGGGTAACTGTTCTCTGACTGGTACACAATTTAAAGGTCCTCCTGAACTCATGGTTTCTGTTCAAGGAGCAGGTGGCAGCTGAAGGTAAGCAGGTCTTTGTCACATGTATCTTGTATGTCAATTGTGCTTTTTCCTGAATAGTGAGGCCTAATGGTCACTCATTCCTTGGTCACTTCCTGGTTGGACTACTGTAATGTGCTCTACAGGGCTCTGGATTTAAAGACTTTCCAGAAGTTGCAACTGGTTTAAAATGCTGATGCCCCTTGGTTTGCCCATGTTATACTGTTGCTGCATTGATTCCCAATTTCTTTCTGAGTGCAATCCTAGATACTGGTTATTAATTTTAGAGCTATACATGTCATGGGACCAGGTTATTTCTCCATGAGGATATCTGCCTGTTCTTCCAGGGTATATAAGGTGGGCATACTCCAGGCCCTATCCCATCTAGTGTCATCTAGTGGGACATAGGAAATGTGTCTTTTTCACAGCAGCCCCTGCCTTGTGGAACAACTTTCCCTTGGGATCTGGCAGCCCCCTCATTCTTTTAACTTTCCAGAAAGCTGTAAGAACCTGGCTTTTCCCTCATTTGTTGGGACTGGGTAAGGTTGGAGCCTGAGAATTGTATAGCAGATGCATTAGATACAATGCAGTAGGCCACTGGTTTTCTTGGCTTTGCTGTTTTCATTGTTTTTGCTCTTTGGGGTTTTATTATTGTTGTGAGCCATCCAATTGGGCAGCCATATAAATCTTTTAAACAAATAAATAAAATGGAAATAGACAAAACATTTACGAATATCAGAATAATAAAAACATAAAAATACTACAAAACTAATCAATTTCATTTAACTGATGTTTGTAAGATGTACATAATGGCATGAGGTCGTTGTCTGGAAACTCAACTCTTTGATAAATTGACATCAATGTGAAGCAGTGATCAATAAATCATTGCATTGCAGTGGTGGCCAGCCTCTTAGTTTGGTATCCTGGGTGTTATTCCCTAAATTATTCAAAGGTTGAGACCATTTTATACCTGTATCACAATTGTGCTATTGTTTTTCTCCTTGGTGAAGAAGACATGTTCTTTATGTTTGTGGAAGGATTTTTCAAAGCTTTTCATGTGTTTGCAGATGTCTCTTTCTTTTTGCCTACTGCATTTCAGGAGATAAACAAATAGTATAAAATTCAATATTTGGCAGGAATTGCAGGAGCATACCTGAATAAAGAGAAGACATGAGACTTTGCTCTTAGAATGACAAAGCAGATCATCTTCCCTCTACACATACCCCAGAGAGAGGGGAAGGAAAGATGAGGGGGGGGGAGAGGAGAGCAGAGCAGAGGAGGGGAGAGGAGAGGAGGAGAGGAGTTACTTGATGATGACTAAAATCCAGTAGTGAGTTATTAACAACCATGCATATCCACTTGAAGCTAAGTGCTCTCAACTGAGTGGTCTTATGATCTTCTTAGTTCTTTGGCTATTAACAGATTGATCTTGGTGTCTTTAACTACATTTAAACATAGTAATATGATGGCATTTGAAGCAGAATTCTTGTGTCATGACAAAGAAGAAAATGCAAGTTCTTGCTCTGTGGTCAGTAATTGTTTATCCTCTTGGCTCTAGTATTCTTGTAGGGAAGGAGAAATAGAATCTCCAGCAATCTCCAATCTGCTCATCTGTTCATCTCTACAGTAGTGTCATGGCAGACATAAGATTAGGTCAAGAAAAACACAAATAATACATGGATTCAACAATAAAATGTTATCAGTGCATGATTATTATCATATGGCACTGGTGAACAGGCCCATTGGCTCAGCAGCCACAGGGCTAAGCAGGCTGCTCTATCATGTTACACCATATATTGACAACACTTTCATTTTTCTCAAGTGAACAAAAATATTGGTGGGGACAGTCCCCATGTTAAGTCAAGTACAGGAATATGCCCTTGAATGCAACAGAATCCTTTAAGGAAACTGGAAACAGAAAGAGGGATGGGATGAGAATAGAAGGCGTTTGGCTTTTTTCCTTCCTGTATTCTGTTTCCAGCTCAGGTCTTTCACCCCCATCCCCCTTTTTTTTCCCTGGTGATCACAGCTGGAAATTTTGTCCGATTAGTAAAGAGTTTCCCCCCCTATTAAGCCCCTGAATCTCCTTCAAGAGACTGATAGACTGGGCCCTAATGGCAGCCGCTTTAGTTATTTTCAAGCTCCATCCATCAGGCTGACAGTGGCTGCCGATGGGCCAGTCATATTGTCTATATTTCATACACAAACATCAGGCTTGCTGACAGCATTTTGCACACTCGGAAATTGCTTTTGCTGTGAGTTGAATTTCAACGAGAGCATTTCTTCCTCCCTGCTCCTCCCCCCACCCCCCCAAAAAACCTGGCTCTGTCTTTCTGCGTTTATGAGCCTCAGGAGAAGAAGAGCTGCTGTGAATAGATAATGGTGAAAGCACTCTTGTATGGTGCAGACGGTTTTGAGTTTAAAGTATTTAATGTTTATAGCATATTGGGAGTTTGTTAAATTGCACATTGATTCATTCCTTAAAAGAATGGTCATTTTGTTCTTCTGTTTGTCCTCTGCACAGATGTGTTGCAACTCCTGCTGTGTTATGTGTATGCATGTGTGGAATTAGCAAGATGGTAAAAGAACTATGGAAGGGGGGGGGGGAAAGGGGGGGGAGCTTTGCCCTGTGGCCAATGCAGCTAATGTTGGCAGCCATTTGGAAATACTAGGAGAAGGAGGAGATAAAATATAGACTTTAACTGGGAAGAAATGGCTCTTTGGCTTAGAGGGTGAACAGATACATCAGTCCAGATATGACACATATTTAATAATTTGTGATTACTGGATGCAACAGAAAGGAGAAGACTTTGCCCTATAACCAGACGAGTGATTTGAGATGTTGTTCATTACATTACCCTAATGGCAGGGTAATGGCTTCAAAACAGAACTCTGGAAAGAAAGATAGTGTTGCCAGGAATTAACTAAAGCCTACAAACAATTCTTACAAGGAGCTGCATTTAAGAGATTCTATTTTAAGATAGATACATTGCTGCTGTGATTAAACATGAGCATGATCTAGCGCCCAGGGCAAGCCAACATTATATCATGACCAATTACATTCATAATTAAGTGCATGGGAAAGGACAAAGAAGAAGGAAGAGATCTCTGTCTTATTCCTTGCCAGGAGATTCTCCTAGATGGTGCTTTGTTTTGTCTTCTTTTCTTAAAGAAAAATAATAATAATTCACCATTCACATGATCCCAACATCTTATGAGATAACATACATTTCTATTTCCTAAGTTGGCCTTTAACATTAATGAAGGGGCAAACTGTGTGTAATGGCCCAATTCTTAAGGATTGCAGTATAAGCACTAAAGCAGCCAATTGTTCATTGCTTAATTTATTTCATTTTTACCACCAGGGATAGGAGCAATTTCTTAACCTTCTAAAGGTTAATGCTTCTTGACAGTATTAACTGATGGTCTTTCCTCATTGGTCTGAATTGCAGACTGCAAACAGCAAAGAAGTTTGTGATATCTCATCATAGTCCAAGATTATTTCTTTCCTTAATCCAGCTTTTCCTGATCTTCCAGTTCAATCTATTTCATAGAGTTGTGAGGAAAATAAAAAGGAAGTGTCAATCTTCTGGCTGGCAAATTCAACATTAAAGAAACTCTATGGCACCTTGAGGTGCCACAAGAGAGAAATTTTTATTGGATACACATCCTGGCACTGAAGAAGTAAAATCAACTCTAGCTTTCCTGCGCGAAATTCTGGTTAGTTAAAAATAGCTTTTCATAATCCCCACCCACCATGTGTTCACGTCATATTCTTTCTGTTTGTTATGGGAACAATCAACTTCTCTGCCAGACACCCGCTTTGGATGACCTTGGGTCTCCCAGTCCATGGACAGCTTCTTGAAACTCCCGTTTCTTTCCCAGACTCGCCTTTCCCCCTGTTTCTATGGCAAGTTTAGCAGCTACAGAGGTTAGCAAGCATCTTAGCAATTCAATCTTGACAGGGAGTGCTATTAATACCCGATTTGAATTCTTAAAGGAAAGACAAACTATTTATCTAACTTAAATTGACAATCATAGTTCTGATTAAATTCCTGATTTGCCTCAGCCTCAATTTGCTAGTTAAAATTTCTTTGGAATGTAGTCTGGCAAAGGTAATATCTTTAAGTATATAAAATGACTAATATGTAATTGTATGGTAGGAACGCCCTGCCTACAGCAAGGTTTCCTATCACACCATTTTTAGCAAAACTCTAATTTTAGTAAAAAAAAATTAGATACCTGAAGTTAAATAAATAATAATTTATTTATTTATTTATTTATTAATTTAATTTATACCCCGCCCTTCTCCTCATGGGACTCAGGGCGGCTAACAGCCTCATAAAAACTACAATACAAATACAATAATTAAAAGCCGAATTAAAAAGAAATATTTAAACAGGCCGATCATTAAAATTGTCCTTAAAAATCCCCTAAAAAACCCCGCTAAAATTCCCTA